>NW_024744241.1:72500-75000 GCF_018991925.1 Homarus americanus | reverse complement strand
CTCCATAATACTAAGCCAGATTCAGTGACCTTACCAGATGACCTTCAACACCCTGATTCACTGACCTTACTGATATGACCTACGAATCAGGAGGGTCAAGGAGGTCAAACATCACTGGAGGAGAACACAATGACCTGACCTGGGCCTCGAAGGGTGACAGAGACGGTATTAAAACATGATTACTTTGACCTTTAGTAACTATGTCGGTTTTTCCTGTCTAGTACATGTTATTGTCCAACAGGAAGTGAGGGGGGGGGGGAGGAGTAGGTAGGAGGTATTGGTGAGTGAGTGAGGGGAGGGGTAGGGGGGAGGGGGGTGAGTGGGTTACGTTAGGTTATTAAAGTTAGGTTAAACTCAGCTCAGGTTAGGTTAGGAGAGGTTAGCTTAGATTAGGTTAGTCAAGGCAAGGTTAGGTTAGGTTACGTTTTGTTTGGAGTGATTACTATACTACTATGACCTAATTCAAGTCATTTAATTACCATGGACCATGAACCGGAACCACAGGTAAATAAAATACACCTGAGATTAATCACTCGCCACTCTCTGTGACTCAGAGGTCTGGAACTCGTCCCTCGGTCACTCAGAGGTCTAGTACAAGTCTCTCTGTGACTTAGAGGTCTGGTACTCGTCTCTCGGTCACTCAGGAGTCTGGTACTCGTCCCTCGGTCACTCAGCAATCCTGGAATTTACCAGGTAGTGACCTCCAGCTCTTGGTTGCCAGAACTGGGACCTGTCTACGGTATTTCCACACAGGAAGTTGAGTGAGTGTGTGTGTGTGTGTGTGTGTGTGTGTGTGTGTGTGTGTGTGTGTGTGTTTATCCCTTAAATTGTGTCCTGGGTTCGAGTCCTATCCGAGACAAACGTGGGGAAGGTGTTAATCGGATCTCCTTCCTGTACTATCACTGGACAATAAAGTTCATAACAGAGTAACAAAGACGAGAACAATCACCCGAACGACTGGTAAACTGATAAATGGTGAGGTGATACATATATAATAATAAATAATACAGTACAAGAATAACAATAATCAGAATACGAAAACATATACAACCAATAATAATAATAATAATAATATCGTTCACCACAAAAACAATGGTATATCACAAACGAATCAGCAAGGACATCAGGACAAAAACACGAGACATAAACACACACACACACACACACACACACACATATATACACACACACACACACACACACATAAAGCGAGGAAGACAGAGAGACAAACAAACAAAAATAAAGCCAGATCTTCATTACAATCAAGGCAGAGATCAGAAACATGTCACATTATCTGAGCTAACTCACGCCTCAGGGCTCTCACTAAACCCATCCCCGGAGGCTGAGAGGCTGTGTCTTCATAGTCCAGGTCCGGGTCATGACTCTCCAGGCATTTCCAGGGAGTATCCAGGACTGAGGGAGATTAGGTGGAAGTTAGTAAGTACGGTAATAATGAGAAGAAGTGGTTGACAGTGACACAATATAGCGGTGAAGTCGGTAACTGTGTTGGAGGAGTAAGGATGAGCCACACGGTCTGTTTACATACGTTGAGTACAGTTTCGTTGTTACCCGTGAGATTTTAAACATATTACTGACATCATGAAATTAAATTAAATTACGTACTGTAACTACGTGTTATGCTTTCTCATAGACTATTTGTATATTTCTGAGAATCCTACTATAACAACCTTCCATAAATTGAGAATATGATCGAAATTTTGAATCCGTAATAGGCTCGTACTGGCTTAAGTATTGTGAGGTGACGACGAATTTCATCTGGTTTGTGAAAATGAGTTAAAAATGACTCAGATGATTGTAATAACCTATCAAGTGATTCATAAGAGGTGTGTAATACTAACTATGATCCAGTGAGAGGTAGAAAATAGTGAAGTAATGCGTTGTCAGTCAGTAGTGATGAAGAGGATGGTAGTGGTGGCTCTCCTTCCCTCCCTCCCTGGCTCCACCCACTCCTTTCCAGCCAGGTCATGTGCATCCAGTCTGTTATTGCACATCACCAAACACATCCTATGATTGCTCTTGACTGTTTTCACTCGTCATTCCCCCCCTCCTCCTCTTCTGTACGCTTCTATTTATAAGTTCCACGTCACATTTCTGCGAAGTTTGTGTTGACGGACGTGTAAATAATTACCTTTTTATATAAAGATAATTATGACGGCTAAAATTATCTCTGTCTGTGTCTGCCTTTCTGACCCGTTCCACCCCCTCCCCTTCCATCTTTCTCTGGAGCATTTGACCTGATCTTGCTTGTCTGAGAGCATGCTGACCCGTGGCCTTAGCTGACCCCACCACTATTCATTTTCATCAAGACCTCAGCAATAAACTCTTCACTCACAGTAAGTAAACGTAACATTATTATGTGTGATAACTACAGTATTTCAGTATATGTGGTAAAGATTCGGTTTAATGTCCCTTCGATTTTTACAGGGAAATACTTCTAAAATAATTATCCAAAAATGTTGAGAGGTAACGTAACGTACTG
>NW_024744241.1:67500-70000 GCF_018991925.1 Homarus americanus | reverse complement strand
TAATACAGTAATACGTAATACACTGATTTATTAATACAGTAATACGTAATACACTGATTTATTAATACAGTAATACGTAATACACTGATTTATTAATACAGTAATACGTAATACACTGATTTATTAATACAGTAATACGTAATACACTGTTTTATTAATACAGTAATACGTAATACACTGATTTATTAATACAGTAATACGTAATACACTGATTTATTAATACAGTAATACGTAATACACTGATTTATTAATACACACAGATTGAAATAATACTGACTATTAATAAATAAATCGAATATGTAACCTATATATAATTACAGATGTTTATTGAAACCTAAAAAAAAAGATAAAAAAATATAAAAATCATATATATTGTTATTATTAATAGAAACGATTTTATATAATATGAAATCAGTTACTAAAATCCGTTCGTCTATCCACCTGAACATGAATTTCTCGAGAGATTCAACACATACGAATCCGAATCATTTATTGATAGAATAATGTATCAGTCTATTGCTTCGTCTACGAGTTTGAATCACTGGGGTGAGGGGGGAGGGAGGGGTTCGTGGTTCAGGGGAAGAGGCGAATGGACTTTAATACCTGTGTGTACCTGTTTAAAATGTAACTGTTAGATTTTTATTAATGGATGTGGTTTATTTTTAAGGATGGTATTACATTTTTAAAGGATAATAAAGTACATTTTAAAGTTGTTACTAATTACACTTAAGATTCATAATTTTGTTATTTTTTTTAAGGAAACAATTACATTTTAAGTCATAAAGAACAGGTAGGGATTATATGGGTATAGCAGTATACATACACTGTCTATGTACAATGTATACATGCAGTATATACATTGTTTGTATATTTGCACTATCCATATACATTGTTTATATATATATACCTGCACTATTATTATTATATATATTAAAACAAAGTAAACCTGTATTACAACTTTACTGAATATCGACAGTATCTCTCTCTCTCTCTCTCTCTCTCTCTCTCTCTCTGTCACCCTCCTGTCACAGTAGTGTTGTAGTCCTTGACCAACTGAATATCAAGTCAGACCTTCAGGTGGGTATATATTACTCAGTGCCTCTCATACTGGACACCCGGGATGATGGTGATGTCAGTGGCAAGTGGTATGAGGTTATAGACGTTGTTGTTGTTATAGGAGAGACAGTGGGGGTGATGTGGTACTCGTATGTTGGGTTGGGTTGGGTCTGCTGGGTCTGTGGGTTGGGGTTGGGTTGGGTTCGGTTGGGTTGGGTTGGGTTCGGTTGGGTTCGGTTGGGTTCGGTTGGGTTCGGTTAGGTTTTTTAGTGATAGTTATCTATATTTACGTGTTTTGTTGTCTATTTTCTTCATCAGAGTCTTATACTATTGTTATATTTTGTGGGTGAGAGAGAGATATATAGAGCAAGAGAGAGAGAGAGAGAGAGAGACAAAAAGAGAGAGTGAGAGAAAGTATGTGGGAGCAAACAGAAGGTTGTATCACCAAGAATAACCTCATCTGTAGTGTTGCTAGTGACTGTGGAACGAGCTCATCTCACTTGGGTATTGTATATGAGGTCAACGCAGTTCAGTATACCTTTGTCCATCGTGTACTAGCATTGGATGTCGTTCACTCGCGATTCGCTATGAGTTTTTTTTTAGTTTTTTTTTTGTCTCAGTTCATTCTCCTCTGGCTCTTGTGTGTACCGTTCATAGTTGAGATAGGTGAATGACTTCTCTGAGCTGTGGTTGTCCGTTCACGCCCAGGGTACTGCTATAGAGGTGATAATGTTTTGTATGTTACTGTTGAATGGGGCCCTTGGGGTAGTGTGTGGTGTGTGGGTGTGTGTGTGGGTGTGTGTGGGGTGTGTGTGTGGGTGTGTGTGTGTGTGTGTGTGTGTGTGTGTGTGTGTGTGTGTGTGTGTGTGTGTGTGTTGTACCCTTCTATACCCACACGCGATTCAAGTTGACCCAGCAGGTAGAGACACCCCTCCCTCCCCACCCATTCCCCCTCCACCTACGTCCAACGACCACGCACACAGAGAGAGAGAGAGAGACACAGACACATCTATACCACCCCCTTACATCACTTCACACACACACACACACACACACACACACACGCTTCAGCTCTTCATTCGACGTCATCATCCTATCTCACTCTTGTCTCATCCTCGACCCTCTAACCAGGACCCGCTCAAAGAAGTCCTTCCTCAGAGCCGCTTCATCGCAGTAAGAAGGTCGCCGAGAAGTGGGAGGTGGAGGGGGAAGTTGCTTGAGGTGGAGGGGGAGGGGGGAGAGGGAGGTGGAAGTGGTCTAGGAGATTAAGAGGGGAGGGGGTATGAGTGGGGAGGGGGGAGGTGGGGGGTGGGGGAACTTGGCGATGATGCGAGGCCGTCGACTGCAGGAGTCAAGTGAGGAACATGACAAACATGTAGCGTTTCCCAGGCAGTAGGCGCCCCTCCCTCCCTCCCTCCTGCTGTGGCCGCTTCGGTTCATACGT
>NW_024744241.1:55000-60000 GCF_018991925.1 Homarus americanus | reverse complement strand
ACACACACACACACTTACCTCACTTATCACCACTATTGAATCTACTTATGTGTTTCTCTCTCTCTCTCTCTCTCTCTCTCTCTCTCTCTCTCTCTCTCTCTCTCTCTCTCTCTCTCTCTCTCTCTCTCTCTCTCTCTCTCTCTCTCTTTTTCTTTCTCTTTATGTCTCTGTATCTCTCTCTCCTTCTCATTCTCTCTCTATCACTTTTTCTCTATACATATATCTCTCTCTCTCGTTATCTCTCTCTCTCGTTATCTCTCTCTTTCACTCTCTCTCTCTCTCTTTCCATTTAACTCTGTATCTCTTTCTCTCTTGAACTCATTTATGTAATTCTCTCTCTCTCTCTTTCTCGTTCAGTCATTGAACTCGTAAATGAACTCTCACCTGCCTCTCTCTCTCTCTCTCTCTCTCTCTCTCTCTCTCTCTCTCGGGGGTGTGTGGGAGGAAGAGGGATGATAATGGTAGTGGAGAAGGGAATAGGAAATGGTGGTGGAGGTAGTGATAAGGATTGTGGTAGTGGTGGTAGAAGGGAGGAGGGAAGGGGAGAGGAAGGGGAGTAGGAAGCTGACGGAAGGGGAAAGGAGGGGAGCAGAAGAGGGAAGAGGGAGGAAGGAGAGGAAAGAGGTAGGAGCTGACTGAAGGGGAAGGGGAGGGAGGAGGAAGGGGAGAGGAGGGAGGAAGGGGGGGAAATTCTCTCGTGTATAACACACTCAGAGCATCGAACCCTGGAACTGAAGAAAGAGAAATCGCTCTCTTTGACCTGGGTGCCACGAGTTCAAAGCGTTCTTCAGGTGGGTGGGTGGGTTGGGTGGATATTTTGGGTGGGTAGGTGTGAGGGTGGGGTAGGTGTGGTGTGTGGGTGGGTGTGTGGGTGGTTGGGTAGGTGTGTGGGTCATTCAGCCAGTCAACCACTCAGCCAGTCAACCACTTAACCATTCAAGCAGTCAACACTCAGCCAATCAACCATTCAGCCAGTCAACCACTCAGCCAGTCAACCACTCAACCAGTCAGCCAATAGCGAGGCACTTTCTAAAGCAGGCAGGTAAAGTCAGTCACTTCCGGCAAGTGACTGTGAAGGAACACGGTCAAGGAAAGTAACTGAGTGACTGTCAAGATCAACCGGTCTCTCTGTCTCTACTACCTGTACCATGACGGCCTGCTTGCTTGCTTGCTTGCTTCCTTCCTTCCTTCCTTCCTTCCTTCCTTCCTTCCTTCCTTCCTTCCTTCCTTCTTTCCTTCCTTGTTTGTTTGGTTGGTTGATTGCTTCCTTCCTTCCTTCCTTCCTTCCTTCCTGCCTTCCTTCCTTCCTTCTTTGTTTGGTTGGTTGATTGCTTCCTTCCTTCCTTCTTTCCTTCCTTGTTTGTTTTGTTGATTGCTTCCTTCCTTCCTTCCTTCCTTGTTTGTTTTGTTGATTGCTTCCTTCCTTCCTTTCTTCCTTCCTTGTTTGTTTTGTTGATTGCTTCCTTCCTTCCTTGTTTGTTTGGTTGATTGCTTCCTTCCTTCCTTCCTTCCTTCCTTCCTTGTTTGTTTGGTTGATTGCTTCCTTCCTTCCTTCCTTTCTTCCTTCCTTGTTTGTTTGGTTGGTTGATTGTTTTCTTCCTTCCTTGCTTCGTTAGTTGCTTACTCGCTTGCTTGCTAGGTTAGATGTTTGTTTGATTGGTTAAAAGATTTGGTTGCTTCATTGTTTGGTTACTAGCTTGCTTAGTTGACTGATATGATCCTCTTGTTTTGTTGATTGGTTGTTTGGTTACTTACAACATCTTCTGTATTGTTTTGTGGTTGTGAATTTTTCGTAAACAAATAAAAATAAACTTTGAGTGAAATTTATTTGTTTTTGTGTTTTTGTTTCTATTATTTTCATATTTCTTTTAGATTGTTTTTTTTTTAAGATTTTATTTATTTTTCTATGATATATTTTTTTTTCTCGTTAATTTTTCGTGTTAGAATTTTGTAGGATTTCAGATTTTTTATTTTTTTATTTATATACAGGATTTTTTTAATTAATTTATTATTTTATTTATTTATTTTTTTAATTGGTTGATTGTGTAATACGAATCTCTCTCTCTCTCTCTCTCTCTCTCTCTCTCTCTCTCTCTCTCTCTCCTCTCTCTCTCTCTCTCTCTCTCTCTCTCTCTCTCTCTCTCTCTACTTCACGTCTTTGTAGAATAGTGTCACGGTTGGCCAAGCCGAGAGTTCAACCCCCCCTCTTCCTCCCACCCCCTCCTTCCCCACCGTATACCCTCCCCCTCTTCCTCCCACCTCCCTCCCCCCACCGTATTCCTCCCCCTCCTCCCCTTCCTCCCCCAAACACTTTTGCTACTTCTCTCCTTCCTCCTTCCACTTCCTCCTTTCTTTCACCTTCCTCTATTTCAGCTAACCACACAGCTGTCTCTTCTCTCTCCCCCTTCCTCTTCCTCTTCTATCTATCTATCTATCTATCTAACTCTATCTATCTATCTATCATGGGTTAAATCCCCAAGTTTCCCCATTCTAAGAGTATTACCCATGCGGGAGTAATTCATGGGTATTTAATCTCCCCATGATACGTATTATATCATGGATTTACCTACCTACCATGATATCACAATACTATGTAACTTATTATTCCATGGGTTTTATTGCTTCCCCATGAGTAAGGTTACCCCATGCAACCTAAACCTAACCTAACCTAACCTAAACCTAAACCTAACCTAACCTAACCTAACCTAACCTAACCTAACCTAACCTAACCTAACCTAACCTCCCGCCCCATGACAGATGTATCACTGTAAAGGTTATTGACCCCATTTCTACTTCCCCGCCCCCCCCACCCCCCCATTCCCTATTGTTGTACCGCCCCCTATGTCACGGTCGTAGGGAGGGGGGTCACTAAACTCTCTCTAAACCCGCATTGGCTACATGTCTGTCTGTCTGTCTCTTCCTCTGTGTGCGTGTCTGTCAATCTGTCTATTCGTCTCTATGTGTGTCTGTCTGTTTGTCTGTCTGGGTCGAGGTTAAAGGTCCATCTTCAAGGTCAAGGTCGAGGTTAAAGGTCCATCTTCAAGGTCAAGGTCGAGGTTAAAGGTCCATCTTCAAGGTCAAGCTCGAGGTTAAAGGTCCATATTCAAGGTCAAGGTCGAGGTTAAAGTTCCACCTTCAAGGTCAAGATCGAGGTTATAGGTACATCTTCAAGGTCAAGCTCGAGGTTAAAGTTCCATCTTCAAGGTCAAGCTCGAGGTTAAAGTTCCATCTTCAAGGTCAAGGTCAAGTTAAAGGTCTATCATCAAGGTCAAGTTTACCATAAATTCAAAGCCTCTATCTATCTATCTATCAATACATACATACATACATACATACATACATACATACATACACACACACATAAGGAACACAAGTGGTCAGCGTACATGAGAGGATACCATGGCGTCAAGAGGTTCACAGGAGAAATGTGTATATTAGTTCTTAATTCCGGCCACTGTGTTGACCTCCAATGACGTGGAGGCCTCAGGAAGGTCAACAGGTCAGAAACGAGTCATGTTCTTGAATTGTATTGGGGGAGAAATTTTATCTCTTTTTTTTTCTCTCAATTTAAGCAAACTTTCTCTCTGTCTTTCTGTCTGTCTGTCTGTCTATCTCTCTGTCTAACCTTCAAAATAGTTACAATTCTCTCCTTTGCAAGTTGTTTTAAGTTCTTTATTATTACGACCACACACACAGTGACCGAGCCGGATAATAATAGTGATGATGTAGTGACTGCCATTACCCAGGGGCGCCGGATAACACAGAGGTAACCATCTGGCCTTGGGCGAGTCACTTGAGACTTGAACTATTACACCAAACCGGAACACTACAATTTGTAATCTCTGTATGATAAAACATTTAATTATAACATAACCTTGAATTATATATTACTAGATCCCTTTTGAGGTCAGTGACTTTGACCTGTTGATTAAGATGTTTTAAGCCTTCGAGTCCGATGATTTGACCTGTTGAGTACTATGTTTTATCCCCTTGAGTACAATGACAATATCTAGAGTATGATGATTTAACCTCTTGAGTTCGATGATTTAACTCTGCTGCTGTCATCGTATTCATGTTGCTCATCGTACCTATGCTGTTTCATCGCACTCATGGGTTGTCATCGCACTCAAGGGTTACATCGTACCCAAGGTAATAAACCAAAATAACTTTCTAATTTCTATTTAATTTACCTATAATCATCTCTCTCTCTCTCTCTCTCTCTCTCACACACACACACACACACACACACACACACACACACACACACACACGCCGTCACGCCCTGTCTAACAAGAAGTTCAACGCCCTGCCTCAACGCTACACGCACACCGCGCCTCTGTTTTTTTTCACGCCACACACACACACACACACACACACACACACACACACACACACACACACACACACTCCATCTCTGTGCCGTAGTTCAAGTGAGTCATAGAGAGACGTCCTTACATCACTAGTTAAAGAGGTAAATAGATCTTAATGAGGTGTTGAGATTCCGGACCCAAATACGCGGTACAGGAAGGTGTTACGGTACGTCGGGTGGACCGGATTATGTATGTACCGGTTCACTCTTGATATGGACCGGTTCATTATAACATGGTGTTACTAAATTGTTACCTGTGGATGAACGGATGTAACTGATTGTGTGTTAGTTTGATTATTTGATTGTTTGTTTGTTATATGCCTCTCTGTTTACTACCTCTTTGTTGATCTATCTATCTATCTATCTATCTATCAATCTATCCGTATGTCTCTTCCTCTCCCCCCCTCCTCCCCTGCCTTCCAACATAACACCCACCCACCCACCTACACCGCCCACACACCCACACACCATCAACACCCCACTTACATACCCAAATATAACTACACCCCCACCCACCCACCCACCCAACTTCACTATGAGCTAAAAAGCTAAATAGCCTCACGCCCCCTCAGAGCTATAATGAACCCAGGTAGCGGGTGAACAATAGTAGCAACTTTCCGCTACACAATAG
>NW_024744241.1:40000-47500 GCF_018991925.1 Homarus americanus | reverse complement strand
TTAATCTTTGAAATTATACAAGTTATGTTCAGAAGTTAATATAAATCATATTTTGAAACTGTACGAGATGGGCTTTGAGAATATTACAAAACATATTCTGAAAATGTCTTAAGAATGTGTGTGTGTGTGTTAGTGTGTGTGTGTGTGTGCGTATATGTGTGAGTGTGTGTGTGTCTGTGTAGAGACACAGAACACTTTACACCTACGCCTGGAGCCACACACCTCATCAGGGAGTCTGGGTGTATAACAGTGGCTCTTTTACAGGTATAATTAACAACATCTTGACTACATAACCACCCACACAACACACACACCTCTGAGATCAGTATAGGAACGTCCTGGAAGATTATATTAAACACCAATGGTCCTAACACACTACCCTGCAGGCACCAACATCTCTCTGGCTGTGAGTGAGTCCTAAACGCCTGACTGACGGATCATTAGTGACAGAGTGAATACAAACACGATAAATACTAATTAATTGATATACAAGGATACTGCACCTGATCTCCTTCATTTCCCCAAGTGTAAGGTTAGGTGTTACCCCCAGATGCGAACCAATGACCCTTAGGATAGGCGACGAGTGTTATATTTACTAAACCACCGCATTCCATATAAAAACAAAAATAAAGATTATTGCTTATAAATTTAAATGTAAAATCTCTTACATATTTCTCAAGATGACATAAAAAAAATCCCATCAACTCTAAGTTTCATAAGATTAGATAACTATTTCTTTCTGTGTTGTATTAGGTCATATTCACCGAGAGTACCTCCAACCCCATCTAGTGGTGACCTACAGTACTGCACCTGACCTCGTTCTCTCTACCTGCTCAAGCGAAACTATTACACCTTTCATAATTGCATATACAGTACAGGTGTGCAATGTACCTGAATAATATAGGCTAGATTAGGTTAGGTTAGGTTAGGTTAGGTTAGGTTAGGTTAGGTTAGGTTAGGTTAGGTATGGTTTCAGAGTCTAATTATAGAGCTTTAATTATCTGATGGCTATGGAATAATTTTTAATAAAACTTCTAATACATGATTGAATTAATTTATCATAAGATATTTAAAGTATTATTATATTGCTAAGGTGTTTTAAGCTTAATGCACAAGTGGTGAGGTATTACAAACCTTGAATATGATATAACATGATATTGAACTGTCAAGCATTATTATTAGGCTTTGAAATACGATATAAAATATACATTTTATATGATAGAGTTATATTTAAGTATGGCTATAATACTTAAATTATAATACTCGGTGTTATTGGTTTGCCATTGAGTTAAATTAGAATCATCACTATAACTGTTACCACAACTACAACTATTATTATGATTATATACAACACTACCACTATTATGACTATTCTGTGCATACTACTACTACTACTACTACTACTACTATCACCAATACAACTACGACTACCACCATCGCCACTATCACTACCACCACCACTACCAACCACCACTACCACCACTATACTCTCTCTCTCTCTCTCTCTCTCTCTCTCTCTCTCTCTCCATTTAACAATTCATTGCTTTTATGGGTTAGGATTATCATGGGGACGGATGAATGGGGTGTGTCAGCCATGGGGGTTAAATGAGTCTATATGACTAATGGGGACATGAGGTAAGGGGGGATGAATTGAGATAATGGGTAAGGTTTAATGGGTGTTGGGAGAATGTGGAAAGGGAATGGGTGTTGGAAGAGAGGGATGTTGATTTAACTTTCCATTCTATGTAAACTTTCCATTGTTATTTTTACCTCCCCATTAACCCTTCCCATTACCATCACCACCATTATCCCCATCCACACACACACACACACACACACACACACACACACACACACACACCACACACACACACACACACACACACACACACACACACACACACACACACACACACACACGGGGGGGACGTATTAATGTTTGTTTGTCTGTTTGTTTACATAAGTTTAATTACCTTTTGTTGTGCTTTATATCCTCCTATTGCCTCTCCTCTTCCTCTCCTCTTCCTCTTCCTTCCTCTTCCCCTCCTTCCCCTCCTCTTCTCATTCGTCTCATTTCCATATAATTCCATTTAATTTCCTATGTAATTCGTCTACATTCATCAATTTAATTATTTTTAGATTATATTTAATTCTCAGAAACGAAATATAATTATAAGAGTTATTTATATGAGTAATTAATTTAGTCTATATACCTGAGCTAATTAAGTAGGTTAAAGTAATTACCTGTGTTTAATTTATAAGTTAATTTTTTTTTATTAGAATATATTTTTATTTATTTGTTTGTATTTCGATTTTGTTTGTTTTTTCTTTGTTTATTTATGGGTGGTATTTTTGTGTTTGTTTACCTTGTTTGTTTTATAATAGAATGTGGGATGGGATATCACCTCTCTCTCTCTCTCTCTCTCTCTCTCTCTCTCTCTCTCTCTCTCTCTCTCTCTCTCTCTCTCTCTCTCTCTCTCTCTCTCTCTCTCTCTCGTTAACCTCAAAACTTACGAATGATTTAAGTGATATAACTAATGTACACCTGTTCGCACTGGTAATTGCACAGGTGTGTTTTGAAGGACACCTGTCTCGTATTTCAATGAAACTACCACGTATACCTACAGTCGTACACATACATACATACATACATACATACATACATTTCTATATACGCACACACACACACACACAGGTACATTACATGAAAACAAAAAACACACACACACACACACACACACACACACACACACACACACACACACACACACACACACACAGTACACTAGACTCGATAAAAGCCAACATCCGCCTGCCTAAGTCAAGGTTGTGTAAGAGATGAAAACTCCGATACAAGTTATAAAAATACAGGTTACAGAAATACAGGATATAAATAGGTTAGGTTTGGTTAGGTTAGGTTAAGATGAAGTTGGGGTGGCTAATCTTCAGGTGATCCAGTCTTTGTATTAATGCAATTCAGGTTACATGAAACACGGCACATTGTAGCGGAGGGTACAGAAGGGTACAGGAGGGTACAGGCGAGAGGAGGGTACAGGTGAGTGGAGGGTACAGGTGAGAAGAGGGTACTGGTGGGTACAGACGAGAGGAGGATACAGGTGGGTACAGAGGGTTTGAAAAGATAGGTTGGAACACGTGTCGATAAAGACAGAGTCAGGTGTGTGTGTGTGTGTGTGTGTGTGTGTGTGTGTGTGTGTGTGTGTGTGTGTGTGTTTTATCACCCGTTCTCGTATACGCAGGTGTGGGTTTATGATTAGAATAGCACATATTTACACCACACACACACACACACACACACACACACACACACACACACACAGATTCGTACCCAGGAGGACATTGAGTCACAACACATGCAAGTATCGTCAGAATACACGAGAGGGGCATAAGGAGAGGGGGGGAGAGGGAGTGAGAGGGGAGAGGGAGGTGGTGGGGGAGAAGAAGAGGAGTAGGAAGAGGGGGATGAGAGGTAAGGGTAGAAGGAGAGGGATGGGGGGTTGGATGGTGGGTGTGTGATACAAGGTTGAAGATGGGTGTGTGTGAGAGAGGAAAACACACATACACACACACACACACACACACACACACACTCACACACACACACACACACACACACACTCACACACACACACACACACACACACACACACACACACCACACACACACACACACACACACACACACACACACTCACACACACACACACACACACACACACACCTCAGCAGCTGTAGTGGTTGTCAGGGTAGACATATACAGTTAAGTATACATATCTACATATATTTATACATGCCAGCTATATCTCTTATATGTATACTTTGGTAGTTATTACTGGACCAATACACGTATAATTATAGTAATTATGGTGGTGGTAATTTGTTTGAATAATAATAATAATAATAATAATAATAATAATAATAATAATAATAATAATAATAAATAAATCGTGTTTTACTTTTTCCCAATAGTTAATCATTACACCTGTATAAACCTAACCTAACCTAACCATTGTTTTAATTAGCTTACTTTTTTGTTTTGTTTTCAGGAGTGACGACAAATGGATGTTTCATAATTAATGGAGTATTATTATTATTTTGTTGTTGTTGTTGTTGTTGTTGTTGTTGTTGTTACCCTGACATATGCACTAAAATTAAAATTATCTCATGTGTTTTGGTTATTTAAGAGACTGAACTGGTATATGTGAACAGGTATTTTGGAGACAGGTGTGTGTTTGTATACATCTGACCTAAAGATCTGTTCACCTACACCTTTTCAGACTCTAACACCTGAGATAATTATAATTTTAGTACACATGTCATGGTAATAATAACAATAAAAGGTATTCTCTCTATACTGACAATCAATATCAGAGGGTACAAACAGGTGTGTGTGTGTGTGTGTGTGTGTGTGTGTGTGTGTGTGTGTGTGTGGGAGCCACGTTGCACGAACATAATACTGGCTGTCAACGGTAAAGTTATGCAGTGATACTTGTATAACAAACCCGAAAAAAAAAAACAAGTGCTTTATCGACTTGCTTCACTTGGGAGTCTTCCCACACACTCGTATCACCTGCAGGAGCACCACCATGTAGCCCCTCCACGTGCAACAACCGTGGACTACCTATCGGACTATCTTGTCACCTCAGAGCTCACTAACAGTGACATCATTAAAATCCCAATAATTTTTTTTCACCGTTGGATTATCGTTTTGCTTGACTCCATGACAGCAGTGGAGAAACGTAGAGATAGAGAGGGGGAGAGGAGAGGGAGAGGAGGGGGAGAGCCAAAATTAGCCTCGTCTAGTCATGTACCTCTGCGCGCACAGGTTCGTACCCCGCGTGGTCCACACTCGTCAAAGATCGTAAGTTAAATTTTCCTCCTGACTGGTGTGACATGAATAATGGCCTAAATGACTCACTCAAGCTACGTCGAAACATCACTGAGATTGTCATGAAGGGGCTACGTATGTATGTCCACTTGTCATCCATTCAAGACGGTGATTTTAACGAAGGAACTTTTATAGAATCCATCTTTGTGTTTTAAGCAAGTGAGTCAGTTAGATACGTCTTGACATCACCAGTTAGGAGGGAAATTTAACGTAGGAACTTTTTTGATTTTTAGAAGATGAGAAATCAGTGTAATAATGTGTTGGGACTGAGGATAGTGTCATTGTGAAGAGGTGAGAGAGAGACGAATAAATGCAAAAAAACAACTAACTGACATCCCCTCTCCACCCCCACACACACTTGTAATTAAAAATATGCATACACCTGGGACCACACCTGCCTTGCGAACACCACCCAGAAACAGGTTGTGCAAAATTATACACCTGTTATGTATCTTTTTAATTGCGTTTTTCAATACCTTTTTGGCACCTGCTTTTCTTTTCTCGTTTTTTCTTTATCTTTTGACTATTTTTATTTTTTTCAATTTTTATATTTTTTTTTTTTGCTTGTTGTGGTGGTTGTGTTTGTGGTGGTAGTTGTTGTGGTAGTGGTGGTAGTGGTTATAGTGGTGGCAGTGGTTGTAGTGGTGGTAGTTGTTGTGATTGTAATAGTAGTGGTAGTACTGGTTTTTGGTAGTAGTACTTGTGATTGTGGTGGTAATGTTAGTGGTTATGATAGTAATGGTAATGGTTGGGGTAGTAGTTTTTCTTTCACTTATTGTTTTATTTCCCTCATAGTTTTATTTCACTTATACTTTTTATTTCACTTATACTTTTTCTTTCACATAGTTTTATTTCACTTTATTTCACTTATAGTTTTATTTCACTTATACTTTTTCTTTCACTTATAATTTTTACCATGAATATTTACGTCAAAATTTCCATTATCAGTTATATCACGCCATTGATGTTCAACTTGCCAGCATTCTAGAGGATGTTTATCTTATTATATAAACACTTCAAACAACAGAGCCATTATCTAATTGTATGTTATATATTTAAAAAAAAAACTCAATAATTTTTTGGGATAATCGTCTGTGTTTTGAAATGTTTGATGTTGGGTTTTGATTTTTGTTTTTAACCCTTTTAAACTTTTTTAACAAACTTATGATTATGTAATTGTTTCTATATATTTGGCTTTGACTTTTTTTCTCGTGGTAGATTATTATATTGTAGTTGAAGGACAGATAGACACACACGCACATTTAAAAACACACACACACACACACACACACACACACACACGATAAAAGTAGTGAAAAGTGAAGTTTATTCCACCCGCTACCAGACCCATGACGACCTCCTCCCCACACTCTCCCCACTCCCCACCCTCCCCTCCCCTCCCCGTGACCTTTCTTAACCTCCCTGAAGGTCACTGAACTTCTCTCCTCCTCATCCTTCTCCCCGCAACACCTTGTTCCTCCCTGACCAGATATCCTTCCTCCTAGAGACAGGCCTGGCACTTGGGACCTGCCACACTTTGCCATAAACAGGTGAATTCTATCGTTAACCACCCACCTCCCCCACACACTCAACCCATAGACCTTCAGACACTTGAGTCCTTTAATGCATGAGTCGAAGGCAAGCACGAACTCGGATGCTTCCTGTTGGGCGCTGTAAACGCTTCTGCGGCGCTTGGTCATACACGGAACGCAAGGGAGTGCCCGATGAACTGACCTCCTCGCGTTGCAAATCTGAAATCTCTTTCTCCCTCCTTCCTTTCTCCTCCTTCTACCCGTCTCTCCCTCCCTTCCTTCCCCCTCCTCCTCCTCCTCCTCCTCCTCCTCACCGTCTCTACCTCCATTCCCTCTCATTCTTCCCTCCTCCTACTCCTAGTCTCTCCCCTCCCCTCCCTCCCCCCCTCCACCTCACCCCCTCTCCCTCCATCATCCTCCTCCACACTCGTCCAGGAGATGCGCTGGAGGCTGACCTTAACACCCCAAGTTTTTATAATCAGTCTGACACAATCTCTCTCGTGGTGATTCAATTTTATTAGTATGCAAATTAAGCGACCGGTACCGAAATAAGTGTTGTTTCTACTCACCACAACCATGAGTATTAAATGGTATAGAGACGCGAGGGAGAATTCATCATGAACTCTAGGTATTTATTTACATGTTGAGACGAAGGAAAACTAATTGTCGAAAATATCACTAATCCTGCCAGTTATCGTAATTAAGTCAGTCAGTCAGTAAGTATTAAGTAAGTAAATTATGTCTAAGTCATTTATAAGTACATTAGTTATAAATTTTTTTTTTATTTTACTCTTACGTGACTACATCACTTATATATTGGAGTCCATAAAGTGTTAAGTAGTAATAAGTAAATAAGTAAGTCAACTTATAAATTTGGGATATAAAAGTATGTATATGTATAATAACAGAAGGGATAATAACAGTGAAATTGAATAAAGTAGAAAATTATATAAAATGTTATAAAAAATGAGTGAAATTAAATAAAAACTGGATATGAACAGCTGATTATCAACACAAGACACTGATGACGTCACCAAAACAAACTGTGTTCGATACGTATAT
>NW_024744241.1:0-35000 GCF_018991925.1 Homarus americanus | reverse complement strand
GTTTAGATAGGCAATGAATTTATGTCTATGTGTGTGTGTGTGTGTGTGTGTGTGTGTGTGTTTATATTTGTGATTGTGTATATATGTGTACATGAAGACCTTGTGTGTATGTGTGTGTGTGTACAAGACGTTAACACTAATATTGTTGTGTATTTCTCTGTTTTATGTCAAGGTTGTGGTAACGCGCAAAAAATTTCTATAATAATAATAATAATAATAATAATAATAATAAAGGTTAATACATAAGAATTTTGTTTCTGTGTGTACATGTGTGTATTTTTTCTGTATGTACTGTGTATGTATCTGTGTGAACCTGCGTATGTCTTTTTATATATAGGTATATATCTATGTGTGTTTGCATGTGTGCGTATGTGTGTGTGTATATACGACACACACACACACACACGGTTACGTCAGAGTGAAGGTTTGCCAGTGACCTCCAAGATGGCGGAGTAGGTCATGAACACCTGGTTACTGTACCTGTCTGCCTCTACCTGGTGGTGAGAGTGAGGGAGAGATGGAGTTTACCTTCCTACCTCTACCTGTTGGTGAGAAACAGACAGACAGACAGACAGATAAAGACGTAATCCAGCCAGGGAACTTCCTATCCTAACTACGTCAACTGGGCCAAAGTTTGACAATAACCACGTCACCTGTTGGGGTGGTCTAGCAACAGCTTGGTTGTGGAGGAAAGTTTATTATTATTATTATTATTATTATTATTATTATTATTATTATTATTATTATTATTATTATTATTATTATTATTATTATTCCAATAGATTGGTTGTGTAAAAGAGGTATTTATTGTTTCAGTACAAAAATAAATTTATACCTACAGTAGGTCGAATAAATTAGCATATACTGTACAGTATATTCGTCGACTTCCAAATTAATTCAGTATTGATTCATTCTGACGTCACTCACTATTAAAATGCTCCTCCATACTGAGCTCTTACGTCTATTCATTCATTAATTCACTATAAAATTTTTGAAGAGAATAAATCGCTAATGAAAATACACTGAATACATTACAAATTCCTGGGCTTTGAAAAAAATATTATAGGATAAGTTTATAGTAATTTTCGTTTAATATGAAACCAGTTATTTATACCTGATAATTCAAATGTAATAAAACAGAGAAAATAGAATTAATACAATGAAAGAAATTGAAGGAAATTCAAGAATTTATTCGGATGTGAAGTCCAAACCGCAGCTGAATGCATGGATCGGGACGAGGCGTCGAGTGAAAGGTGGGAACTGGGCAACTTATTACGTGACACAGTACTGCCAATGCCAACCACAGTTTCACCTGTTTCTCTAACCACTGTTAACGAGCTTTCTACACTCTAACAACTTACCTAACCGCGTTTAATTACCTTAATGTAAGATGCTTTATATCTAAGTATTATCAAAGGGGTTAAATAAATTGATTTTAAGGGTCAAGGCAGCCATGACCTCAGCTAACCTTTTAGGGCAGCAGGCTTGCGGGTGACCCTGGGTATTGGTAACAGCTGTGAGTCACCTGAGACGCCATACTGTTTCTTACATCGTATCTAAATTCGTAAGATTACTGTGTTCCTACGTTAAGTTGTACTCCTAATTGGTGATATCAGAACGCATTTAACTCCTTTTAAAGTTACTAGACTAACAGAGTTATCAAAATGGCGTCAAAATCACACTTAGACTGCAATTAGAAAGAAAACTTAACGTAGAAACTTTTGAGAATCCATCTTTGTGTCATAACTTAAGTGAAACAGTTAAATACGTCTGACATCACAACTTAAGAGGAAAACTTAACGTAGGAACCTTTGAGAAATTGATCCTTAGCCAATTATGTTCACTTACGCAAATCTTGTCCCCCAGAGTGTTGCGTAATGGAGAAATATTTATGTACCGGTGTGCAGGTGGTGTGTGGGTTGCCGCCTATTGTGTTGCGTGTGTTTTTTGTTGGTGGTGAGGAAGGCAACGTGTGTGTGTGTGCGTTTGTGTGTGTGTGTGTGTTATTCACATACATATACGCACATGTATACACACACAGATAACCATACGTAAGCTTATCGAAAACGTATTTACACACACACACACACAAATATCCCACAGCTTTTAACCTTCAACTGCTGGTGAAACTTGCCTCCCTCCTACCACTTCCCCCTCTCCTTCCCCCTCCTCCCCCTCTCCTTCCCCCTCCAACCTATTTCCCCTTCCTACTCTCCTCATCTCTCTTTCCCTCTGCCCCTTCTTCCTATTCCTTCTCTCCCCTTCTCTATCTCTTAATTTCCCTCCTCCTTTTCTCCACCCCTCACCTCCTTCTAGTACCCCCCTCCTCTGGGGGGGGACTTCTGAGGGTCATGGGTTGATTGGAGGAATATTGTTGCTTAAGAATGATGCTTTTGTTTGTGTTTTTGTTTGTGTCTTTGTTTGTGTCTTTGTTTGGAGTTGTTGTTGTTGTTGTTGTTGTTGTTGTTGTTGTTGTTTTTATTTGTTTATGTAATAATTGAATTTATATTTAATTTTACGTTTTCGATTTTTGTTTATTATTATTATTATTATTATTATTATTATTATTATTATTATTATATTTCGTCTTATTTATCTCCTTTATCGTCTTTATCCCTCTCATATTTATTTATTATCTTTGTTACCTTTTATCAGTTTGTTTATTTTATGAAGAGTTTATATCTGTTATTATTTTCCTTGAGATTTACAGTAATTATCTTTAGTGAAGTTTGTCAATTGAATTTATATATTTGAGCCTCTCTCTCTCTCTCTCTCTCTCTCTCTCTCTCTCTCTCTCTCTCTCTCTCTCTCTCTCTCTCTCTCTCACCTAATTTATCCGCTCTATTTACCAACTGACAACCTACTTATGTGACGTTAAATGGCGACTTTTACTCCCGAGATAAATAATCTTATTTTGTCATATTTTAACTTAATTGCTATAAAAAAATATTGTGTTGAATTTTTTTGTTACTTTTGATACCAGAATTAAATGTTAGTTATTTTTTTATTGTGGTTTTAGATGGTTTTTAATGTGATTTTTTTTTTGGGGGGGAGGGGTTTTAAACATGTTTCCGGAAATAACATTGACACCGTTATTGAGTATAGTATTTTGTTAATTATTTATCAATTAAGGAAGTTTGGTTAAAATTCTTAATATATACTGTGTGTGTGTGTGTGTGTGTACGGTACTGGTGTGAGCGTTTTAGAAGAGCGACACACACAGTACAAAAAGCAGCCCTGACAATGAGCTCGTTCCTACATTGTCTATTGCCCTACTTCCTCTTGTGCCACGTCATCCTCCCGCGCGTTTTCACTCAAATTACATCTCCTGCTGATGAAAACTACCACCCAAGTCTTACTCCGGCGTGAGACAAGTGGCTTACTGCATCGATCTGAGCTACCATTGTGATGATAACGTTCTATTGTTTATCATCCTCCCCAGGGAAATTACGTGACAGGCGGAAGCTCTCACTGGCCCCTATTTTTTTTAAAGCTGCCACGCCATTGGGTGAGAATTTTCCCCTGTCATGCCCCGTTGACCATCAGCTCACATCAGCTTTTCCTCCACGTCACCCGTCCGACCGCCAGCTGACTGAACACTTGACGCGTCGTACAATTTGTTCTTTCACTATTATATCTCTCTCAGAAGAAAGTTACCGCAAGAGCTAATTCCCTTGTAAATTACATCTTCTAATAGCGCTTCCCCTTTCTCTAGGAGATTATTACACTTGCTATTATCCACTCAGAGAGGCAATCAAACGCGGGAGGGCTCGAGAAAGTAGTGAATGACGGCGGTGCGTGACATAGCGGTTCACGTGGCCTAGACCTTCCCGCCATTAACCTAGCCAGCAGCCCGGCGCACTCGAGCCTAAAATATCTTACCCCCTCAACGTTTCCGCCTTCCGTGTGTTACATAATGGCTGTACCGAGAAGAAAGACGTACATACATATTAATGAAGCACAAACCGTGACATGTATGTACAGAAAGTGATTGTCTTTGGTAACTGGAAGTCCTGGGTTACATACATACACCTGTTGACTGTGTGTGTGTGTGTGTGTGTGTGTGTGTGTGTGTGTGTGTGTGTCTATTAAAAAACACACTTAACATACACATACATACACTTATTAAACATAAACTTACATCGATAAACTCAATAACCAACAACTTACAATAAGTACATTAGTTCTCCCTCTCAAAAGTCCCTCATCCCATTTTCTTTAACTATAAATCTCCCCGTGCATAATATCACTCGGTAAAAATATACAGGGAATCTCATCTCTTGTGGTTACCCAATATCAATACTGGGAACACCTGAAGAATCTAACTCTAGTTTATTTCACCCGAAGATTAACTAACCACCCTGATACGATATTGGGGGGATGACGTTAGATTTGGTTTGGTTTTGGTTAGATTAGGTTAATAAATGAGAAGTGGGGAAGAAAGGCGCAGAGGGGGAGTGGGGGTAGGACGGTGGGGGTAGTGTGGGAGGAATGACTCACACCTCCCCTCCTTCCTCCCCTTCACTGACTCACTCTATACGTGTTTAGTCACATATAGTCAGTATTTGTTGACATCTGATTGTATTTCTAACTCAATATATTTTTTTCTTCATATTTAAACTGGAAAAAAATAACAAGTGATTTATATTTCCTTCAGAGTTAATTATAATGTATATGGAATGTTATTGTGATGATTTAATGATGAATAAATTTTCATTATATAATCATGAACAAATATGAGAAATCGTCTGGATTTTTTTGTTTTCGTTTCTATCCGCCGTTAGATCAGGCGGCTTTATACTATGTTCGAAACGTCTCCCTGGCATTGGCATCGGTTTCAAAATACATACTTTTTTTTTAATCACAAACTGAACTTGAGTTATGTTTATGGAATTGAGTTATGTTTATATTTATTGGTTATTAATTTCCGTAATTGGAGTAAACAGCCCGATTTAAATTTAGAAAGGGGGTGAAAATGTCATTTAAAAAAGGGGGAGAGGGTTGAGACACATTTGTTTCCACGCAGCAACAGACTACCCGAATAAAATAAAATCGAATAAAAAATACAACAGAATTTAACTTTTTTAACAGAAAATTTTAGTTTTTTTTACTTAGATAATTGCCATATTTACATTTTATAATACATACATTCATGTTTAATAGAAATAACAAATTGTGATCAGAAAAACATTAAGGGAATAATATAATATTTTTTTACCTTTAATTATTTTTAATTCATTGACTTGTTAATTAAATGAAATAATAAACAAACATTTCAGGAATTTTCGTCAAAGATCGATACAAAAATTTGATTATTAGGAGAATTTTTTTGTAAGCATCGACTAGAAAATTATTATTCCCTTTAATTTATGTAATGTTAGATTCTAATAATTAATATCTATTTTATCCTACATCCAATAATTTAAAATATTAATTATTACGCCTAAGAATTACATAGCATCAATAACACTACAGTTTAGTTGTCACACACATGGGGTAATTATATATGTTAGTTGGATGCATTATACACAAGAATATAACCAATAGATATTTATTCAGCAAAGTCATCATACAAATTCACATTGATTAAACCATATACATTGACAGGGCAGGTTTATATATTCAGTAGTAAACAATATATATATATATATATATATATATATATATATATATATATATATATATATATATATATATATAGAGAGAGAGAGAGAGAGAGAGAGAGAGAGAGAGAGAGAGAGAGAGAGATTTGATGTACTGTATATAACGCGTATTATTCATCCTGGTAATAGAGGGGGGAGAGAGGGAGAGGGGTGGAGAGGGAGGGTGAGTGGGGAGAGAGTGGAAGGGTGTGAGAGAGGGTGAGTGGGAAGAGGGTTCACGGAGAGTGTTGCTAGGCGGGGCAAGAGAGAGAGGAAGAAAATAGTAGAGATAGAAGTGATAAAAGAAGAGGTAAAGGAAAAATAAAGAGAATAAATGAAAAACCAATAAAGTGACGTAACTAAAAGAAAAAAAAAGATGAAAGAGAATTAGAGTAAGGAGGGAAAGACGTAAAAAATGAAATGAAAGCAAAAATAAGAATAACAACTGACTAAGGGTTCACACACACACACACACACACACACACACACACACACACACACACACACACACACACACCATCAAGGGTTTCAGAAGACACTGGGGGGGCGGCAAGAATCTGTGGTAGGTGGTGTTGGCATACCCCCAGCACGAACCCACTTGGAATGTACATAATGTCCTCACCCGTCACCCTACCTTACCCCTCACCCTACCTCACCCCTCACCCTACCTCACCCCTCACCCCTCACCCCTCACCCCTCCCCTACCCTGCCCTCACCCCTCACCTCCTCACCCCTCACCCTACCCCTCACCCTCACCCCTACCTCACCCCTCCCCCACCTCACCCCCTCCCCTCACCCCCTCACCTCACCCCACCTCACCCTACCTCACCCTTCCCCAGCCCTGCCCCAGCCACACCTCAACCCCGCCTCATCTAACCTCTCGGGACCTACAGGGTACAAATCGAGGAAGGAAAAGCAGAGCGAATAAAGATGAGAATAATTAAATAAAGAGACTAAGAGGAAGATGATAATAACTAGTAGAGAGTTAATGAAGTCAGAGAGAGAAGAGAATTATAATTTAAATAGAATATAAAGGAATAGTGAAAGAAAAATATACATAGGTGATGAATATACATATAAATACATATACATACATATACATAGGCTTAAATTCACACTTAGTAAGGAAATTAAGTGTATAGTGAAGTGAAATTGCAGTATGATATTCACTTACACACGTAACAAGTGATAATATATAATGAAAATATTAGAAATAAATGAAAAAGTGAATAAATATGCAATAAATGTCATTGTATTTTACATGATAATATTCTAATTGACCAAACACACTGGTTCTTACTCACACTGACAGAGAGAGAGAGAGAGAGAGAGAGAGAGAGAGAGAGAGAGAGAGAGAGAGAGAGAGACGGTAAAAAGAGACAGACAGATAGACAGAAGAGAGGCATATAGACAGAAAAATGAGGAATAGACAGGAATATAAAAAACAGAAATGCATACAAAAAGAGAGAGTCGGTAACAGCAAAAGAGACAGACAGACAAAAATAGACGGAGAAACGGAAGTAGAGAGAGATATGAAGAAAGAGACAGACATAAGAAGTCAAACAGACAGGTATAAAACGATAGACAGATAGTACTGTTACCTACTGACCACCTAGACGGTAAAAATAATGTTGACGGTATAAAAATAAAACTTTTTCTGTCAGTCTCCCTCCATGTAGGTATAACTTCAAGCTTACCGACTACTGACTCGGTGTTCAAGCTTAATGACTACTGATTCTGTATTCAAGTTTAATGACTACTGATTCGGTGCTCAAGCTTAATGACTACTGATTCGGTGTTCAAGCTTAATGACTTCTGACTCGGTGTTCAAGCTTAATGACTACTGACTCGGTGTTCAAGCTTAATGACTACTGACTCGGTGTTCAAGCTTAATGACTACTGATTCGGTGTTCAAGCTTAATGACTACTGATTCTGTATTCAAGCTTAATGACTACTGATTCGGTGTTCAAGCTTAATGACTACTGATTCTGTATTCAAGCTTAATGACTACTGATTCGGTGTTCAAGCTTAATGACTACTGACTCGGTATCCAAGCTTAATGACTACTGACTCGGTATCCAAGCTTAATTTTACGAAGGTGAACTGGGGTAATTTCGTTTTCCTTATTTAGTAAAGAAGTTAAAATTAGGTAACATACGGAGAGACAAAGAGACACAGACAGACGTGTTAACTAAATACTGACTATGCTCTCTCTCTCTCTCTCTCTCTCTCTCTCTCTCTCTCTCTCTCTCTCACATAACCACAAACCTCATAAAATTTATCACAAACTTGTCACACATAAAAAAATCTACAGGAAAAAAAACTATTATTTAGGCTGAAAAATCGTACCCTCAAATTTCTCAGAAGGCCGCGTTGCTCTAAATCTCTTTTGGTGGGTATGCAGGGATGGGAAGAAACACTCTCTCTCTCTCTCTCACGTGTCAGGGCGGTGCGAACGGTAACATACCTTCCCCAGGGCTGTATGTTCAGGATAGTAAAATAATGATTTCCTCTCCCCCTCTCACTCTTACACGGTTAAAGATGTTGCTAGTTGTTCTTGAGGTGAAGTGGTACATTGATATTGTCCTTTGTCATTGTTCCTTGAAGTTACTCCTTAATATATCTGTATATATATATATGTGTGTGTGTGTGTGTGATTGCTGTGTGTGTGTGTGTGTGATTGCTGTGTGTGTGTGTGTGATTGTGTGTGTGTGTGTGATTGCTGTGTGTGTGTGTGTGTGTGATTGCTGTGTGTGTGTGTGTGTGTGATTGCTGTGTGTGTGTGTGTGTGTGATTGCTGTGTGTGTGTGTGTGTGTGTGATTGCTGTGTGTGTGTGTGTGTGTGATTGCTGTGTGTGTGTGTGTGTGTGTGATTGCTGTGTGTGTGTGTGTGTGTGATTGCTGTGTGTGTGTGTGTGTGTGTGTGTGTGTGTGATCGCTGTGTGTGTGTAGGACGGGAGAATTCATGGGGGTAAATTTCACTTCAGTTGTCTTTATTTGTGATCTAATTTCACCTTCTCGTCAGCTCTGTTTTTGTTGCAGTTTCAAGGCGTTTGAGTTTTTGTTCTGGTGCTTATTATAGATCAAGGGTGACTTAGCTTGAACAAATTTAAGTAAACTCTCAGTAAACTCTCTGATGTTTTCTATCGATATCTAGTGCAAGTGTTTACCCGTAAGGTTGGAAAAAACTAAATCAGGTTTACAGTAACGATAAACTTACCGTATATATATATATATATATATATATATATATATATATATATATATATATATATATATATATATATATATATATATATATATATATATATTCCCAGTGCTATGTTTATTTAAATTAGAAAGCATAAATACCAAATGCATTGTTTTAACTTTCTACTCCTGTCTCTTGTAACTTAATGTACCTTAGGGATGCATTGTCTTAACAGAGACATTAAACTCTTATCCTCACTATAGTTCCCAAGTACAATGTTTACAATGTTTACTTGAGTGCGCGCCAAAACCAAGGCCATCGACCTCCCCCTTGCGGACTCTATTCGACGTGTTTGTTTACGGACATCGGCTTCGGCTACGACCACCAGTCTGAATTTCTGTACCTTCAAAACAATGCCTCCCCGCTTGGCACTACAAACCCGGATATACTTAGCGTGTATAATGCTTGTCATGGACCCCGTGATACATTCTCTCCGACCTGGGGTTTTATGACACAGGTCTTGAGGGTTCATATGTGCCACCTCAGACGATTTCGTAAGTGATTGATTTCGCTGCGTAACGGACTTGTCGAGACGAGTTAATCCATGGGAATTCGGTCACGTGGATCTGCCTTTGCCATGTACAGTATGTCTCCTTTTTCTGATTGGCCGCCCGCGACATGTGACCCAATCAGCGTGCATAATTGTTCTCATGACATGTGACCGTAATCCACCAATCAACGTGCTTATGTTAATACCATGTGATGCACTCCACCAACCAGAGTGATGGATTGCGTTTACCTCACACTATTCCAATCAGTTGGCTTTTTTGCATCGCGTGACGTAATATACCAATCATTTTGTTTATTTTGTCACGTAATCATTCCCCGAAACACCATACTTACTTTGACGTTGTATGATTTTCTAGTCTTTTTTCTTTCTTGGTACTTTTTTTTTATTTTTTTTTTATTTTACGGGGATCATTCCACCCGGGCACAGATCACTGACCCACATCGGGGCCTGGGGAGTGAAAATGTAATAATAATAACAATAGTAATAAAGAACCATAAAGAAAAAAAAAGATCAAAAGTGAGAAACAAAATATGTATGTTGTGTTGTCAATAGTAATAGAAACAATTGAGACCCTGCAATTGTGTGTAAATGAGGCAGAAAGTCAGATCATCAACCTGGGACTTGGTCACATATGGCAATCGGGTCTACCATTAGACAATACACTATGCTTCCAATATCTTCCCAGGCGGTAGTACCTCCCTGATAACCTAATCTAACCAATCATCTTGCTTATCCGATCATGCCATTAATTCAAGCCTTTTCTGCATTTCACTTTCCCAATTTATTCCTCCAAAACGCAATAACAATTTTACAATACTATTAAGATAATCTAACTCATAATTTTACCTTAATATTAACACAAAGTTTAACATATTACTAACACTAATATCACTAAGAGTTTAACCTGATAATTAAGATAATTTCACTAATAATTTAACATGATAATTAAGGTAATATTAATAATTTTACTTATAACTACCACCAGCTTCACTTATAAATTAACATATTAACACAAAGCTTTTATCAACGTATGTCAACAGTTAAGGTCTTGTCAATACCAGTTCTGCTCAGTTTCTTCACTAGACATTTATATTAATTTAAGACAATTTATCTACGTTTTTAAGAGTATATAATGTGTCTTATATAAAGTTGTTTTCTGACTTTATTATTATTATTATTATTATTATTATTATTATTATTATTAACCTCATGCACTTTAAAAACAAAAAACAAGCAATAATTTATTTCCATTATTTAATTCTCCTAAACTTAACCTGAAGCAAAAAAAATCCCTTAACTAAAAAAAATCACTTCAATTATACAGTATATTTATTTTAATACAACCCATGTATATTTTTTTGGTATTACTATGCATACAAATACTGATGAATATCCCTTGAGTTAATATTCTGTTAGTTTGTAGCTTTGTCACTGTGTACATAACGAGATAAAATTGTAATGACTTCGGTTTATCTTTCGCTTTCATGGGAAATGTTACTTTTCCTATACAGTTCCTGGAGCTGTACAGTATTTTGTTTTCCAAGCGTAACCTACATTTCATATACATTGTAATATTTACTAAACTACATATTATACTGTACTAATTTATGTTATTCTACTTATATAAATTTATTTATTTATTCTTGTATATATGTTTATTTTTTTTCAATTTTTTTAATCAGTTTAACTTACTTTAATCTGTCATTCTATTGTATCATTCTGTCTCTATCAATCTTATCTCTTAGCTGATTTATCATTCTGTCAATCGATCATTTTTTTGTCTGTTAATCATTCATATATTCTATCTTTTAATTTAGTCTTCTATTAGTCCGTAATTTCATCTATCAATTTATGTTTGTCTGTCTATCAATCTGTCTGTATATTTATGTCTGCCAATCCCCGTCTCTTTATTAATCTCTCTAAATCTGTCTCTGTCAGTCTGTCTCTTTATTAATCTGTTTCTAAATCTGTCTCTGTCAGTCTGCCTCTTTATTCATCTGTTTCTAAATCTGTTTCTGTCAACCTGTCTTTATTAATCAGTTTCTTAATCTTGTTCTGTCAATTAATCTGTCTCTTTATTAATATCTGTCTGTCTGTCTGTGTTTAGTCAGGAAGTTTAGTCTATCAACCTGCCAAATCCATCTGTCAGAGTCAGTGTAGGAAGAATGTGACATGTGACATTTGGGTCCACATGTGTTTCTGCAGTGTTGGATTAGGTCCCAACCGGTCTAGTGATGAGGAGAAATTTGAGCACGCAGCGTTTGACACAAGTGTACCATCCTTGGCAAGTGTTCCGGGATGAGAATTACCAAAGGGATGAATCATGTGAGAGGATGAACATTAAAGGAAAAGGAAAGATACTGATCAGTGAACCTTGGGACAAAACTCTCTGACAGGTCACGTAAGCATGGTAAGTACGCATCATCATAGAGTGTGTATGTGAATGGGAGTGCAATGGGCCCCGACTGTCCTTGTCTTGCCAACACCCACACATCACATGCACCGCCACTAGACATGACAGGTTGTTATTTTTTTTTTTGTGTCAGTCATGAAATGGGTCTTCTGTCAATGTCAAGATGTCAGGAAGAGACGAGAGATAAAAATAAAATAAATATGACGAAATGAAATAGGAACAATGACAGAAAGGTTTGGGTAGGATAGATAATTATATTGATAAAAAAAATCGAAGTAATCAAGTATTGTTATGGGAGAGCTTTATCCAGGGTAGACTGAAGAATTTCCTGGATTGTAATCTTTTATAAATAATTAATGTATCAAGCAGTTGCATATCTCATAAATTTTAATTGATGATGCATTGTGTAATGACTAATCTAGCTACACGCTTCTACACCCAAAAAACTTAAATATTGAAGCGCGGGGAGAGAGAGAGAGAGAGAGAGAGAGAGAGAGAGAGAGAGAGAGATGTTTATAACCACTCATATCTCACTGCCTTAATAAAGTGTTACATACAACAAACTATACCTGAAGTCAACTCAATATTAAATAAGAACTTAAAACATCCAGATAATAATTGTTGACAAAGAATAAAAAGAAACCAACTACCTACTTCCGAGACACACACACACACACACACACACACACACACACACACACACACACACACACACACCAAGTAACAGGGGTGTAAAGGGCCAGTAAAAGGCTAACAAGTAGATGGAAATGAATAGGACTAGAAATACCATGAATGATTGTTATAACATCGTAGTAACAGACCAAGCCTTCACGTTAACGATACCCACATCAACACACACAGGGCTGAAGACTCCCCAAGCAGGAATATATAAATTATAATAAACTGAATAATCATATTTCACTATACTGATGTAAATGAATAAAATGGATAGCATATGTATATCCTTCTCATTCTTGTGTAGAGATATTACATTAGAGAATTATACCCCCCCTCCCCCCTGATCTGGCAATACTGATTTGTAGATGTTTTTTTTAGATTGCTCCCGAGGGGGTTAGTTTATTGGGCACCCCCTTACATCCTGTGCAAGGTGAAGCGCAGAAGTGTTTACAGCGCCCATCTGGGAAGCATGCGGATTTCATGCTTGCCTTTATGACTCATGCATTAAGGGCTTTTGTAGCTAGAGCGTGTGGCTTAACCTCATGCTGCCTGCTACCTGGCTCTAGTCTCCTCACTTACTTTAGTCCATAGTCTATTAATCTTTTTTTTCTAAATTATCTCTACTTTCTTTTAAAATAAATTATAATTGATAGTAACTTTATTTTAATGTGACATTAGGAATATAATTGGGTAGGTATTATTGTACCAGTGGCAATCACGGCGGATTGATAGAGAGAGAGAGAGAGAGAGAGAGAGAGAGAGAGGACTGTACCCTAAATTGACTATATAAAGTTACTGATGACCACCAAGATGGCAAGAGTGTCTGTCAGGAAGGGAAGAAGGGAGAGATGTGATATACCTAGCAACAGTGTGGCGTGTGTGACAACAGTGTGGCGTGTGTGACAACAGTGTGGCGTGACAACAGTGTGGCGTGTGTGACAACAGTGTGGCGTGTGTGACAACAGTGTGGCGTGTGTGTGTGTGTGTGTATCGAGACAGTGTAGGGTGTTTGGCAGTCCTGTAAGATGTTAGGTAAACAGAAGCAGATTACAGGCTGTTAATTCTTGGCAGGGTGTAGGATGTAGGTTACAGAATACGGAACTGAGGCAGGATTTAGGGTACAGGGTGAAGGATGTATGGTACAGGAGACACGATACAGGATTTAGGGTACAGGAGATTGGTTACGAGGTACATACACACACACACACACACAGTCCGGGTACAGCGAACCAAATACAACAGGATGTACATTACAGAAGGTACAGTACAGATAACGAGAATTAGGTTACAGATTGTAATATCCAGGGTGCATGGTACAGAGTAAAGCACTAGTTACAAAAAAGACAGGTTACAGGGTACAAGAGGAAGGATATAAGATACATGAAATAAAAATTATGGTACAATAGCTTTAGTAAACAAAGATGTGTCAGTCTATACATCTTTTAAATTTATATATTATTTATATTCATATACGTCAATAACTATCTACTTTTAAGATATATAAAAACCTATATTAGATAACAATTATATATATTAAGAGTTTATATTATTTTGTTGAAGTGAATGGTGTGTTGTTATTGTAAATGTATAACCGATCTTCAGTAACTAAGATCTTTTGAGTACAGTAACTATTGTGAATTATAAACACTTTTACATAATTAAGATAGATATTTATTTTTTAGGTATGTGAATGTTGTGTGGTTCCTTGGCTATAGATGATATATCTTTCTTTACCTGATCCACTGTTGCTGTCATAATATAATGGTAAGGGCTTTAAATAATTACAATAGTATCTTTTGATAAGGGTGGTGTTATAATGGACTCCTTGAAGTAGATAGTATCAATAAGCGTATTTCTTTAATGCCTAACTCCAAGGCCAGCCAGAATGACCAGATGTTGTACCAATGACTCTGTGATGTATTGCAGTCTTCATCTTGTCACCGTCCACAATGGTAGTGTCTGTCCGCTGTCTCCTCTCCTCTTTTCATAACACATCCACGAGTTGTTTTTTTTAACCCAATGCACACACACACACACACACACACACACACACACACACACACAGTATAATCTATTCTGTATTGTGAATTTGAATACAAAAAAAAATAACTTTTCTTATCAGAGGATATTCATGCAATTGTGTTATAAGCCCATTGTGTGTGTGTGTGTGTGTGTGTGTGTGTGTGTGTGTGGTCGAAAACAAGCTTAAATTATCGTACAAGCAGATTTAAATATAGAAAACTGGAGCCTAATCCAAAAACGTTGTATTTTTACCGACATCTTTGCTCAGAGACGAGATAAACATTGACACGTTAAGGAACAGATGGAGTTTTACGCGGCTGGACACCTCCCACACTATAACACCACCTGACTGACTGACTGACTGTGCAATTTTCTGTCACTCGATATAGAAGAAACGTAACGTGTCAAACTGGCTTTCAAATCCATAGATGTAGTCAGTGGAGTAGACTTAATCCCCCACTACACGTTAATTCCGGGAGACATCAGAGGAATGTCCACCATCTCCTCTGGTTCCTGGGCGACTCTGTACTCTGACTTGCTATAAACCCTTGATAATATAAATGTGGAATCCTTCACTGAATTAGATGGCACTGGTATCAACATCGACCTGACCCCACACGTACACTTATTTAACGTGGTGACTCAACACCTTAAACCTAACCTAACCTAACCTAACCTAACCTAACCTAACCAAACGTGTCTCTTCCTCCTCTTATTGTATACAGAGATGACACTTGGTTATGGAATTCGTCACGACCCCAGGTGTTGACGGCGAGTAAATCTCAAAGAAATATCTGTCCTCGTGTTGTTTTAGGATGGTGAATCGATCCACCTTGTTGCTTAACCTAGACTTACCTTGACGATGTGTAGATGAAGTGATCTTAGATGCTATTAGATAGATCCTCGTATATGTGGAGTCTGTGTTTTATGCATACAATATGACTGTTGGGAGAGATGGTTCTAGTCGTGTCTCTCTCTCTCTCTCTCTCTCTCTCTCTCTCTCTCTCTCTCAACCTAACATTGGTATTATTTTTTTTATCTTCTTATGTCCATCTCTTTACTGTCCTTCACATTCACTTATTAATTTTCTTGTACAAAACTCATTCAAACTCACTAACTTTCATAACTAATCTATAGAACCACCCAACCACAATATATGACTCACCTCTTCTCATACATACATACATACATACATACATACATACATACATACATACATACATACATACATACATACATACATACATACATACTTTCTGAATTATAAGGAAAACTACATTATATTTCCAATTCCAAACTATGATATTAATTAAAGTTTGTTTATATATATATATTTTGAAATCTTACCCCCCAAAAAAGTCTACCATCTCAATAATACAAACTAACTTTAATTCACATGAAAAAAAAAATAGACGACAATTTTTAAGACCATTCCGATTATATGCAACACAATCATGATCCCGAGTGCAATGTTGTTGTACTTTTTACATGTGTCAGCCCTTAATCTTCCTGACTACTTTAGGGTAAGTCTCTTCCCACGTCCTAGGACTCAATCACAACCTAGCAACAGTGTACTGGCTCCCACGTGGGGACTAAGGTGAAGAGAGTACTGTGGTGGTGGTGGTGGTAGGGCTGGGAGCGGCGTCACCTGCAACTTTCATGCGTTAGATTAGTGTGAATTTATGTGCGTAAATGCGTATCTGTGTGTCTATAATAATGGTATTTTATCATCATTTAATACACATTACTGAGAATTGGGTACAGTTATCATTTGGTCTTGTAGTTACAGTAAACGTTAAGTGTATTACATAAGTCATTACGGTACAGACAAGGGTTGTTCGTTGGCCTGTGTGTCTGTATGTAATAACCTGCAAAAAGAAACATTGCATAATTATGATAAACTGGCACTAGATAACCTGTTCCCTATCCCATACACAGGTGTTTTGAAGACTATAGTTCATATTCTACCCACTTGGTTTGTGGATACTGGAGAGGTCGTCAATGGCCTAGTCGTCAAGATTAAAAAGATTTAGTAACACTCTAGGAACCATCTTTGTTTATTGTCGTCTGGTGAGAGAGAGTCAGTGTAGGAGTTGTTGCTCGAATCGTTATAGTATATGGCCAGGGTGTGTGTGGGTAAGGTACAGGACGGCGTGGTGCTAGGCTAGGGTAAGGTAGAGGCAGTGGGAGGGTATAGATAGGTTCAGCCCTAGCAACTAGTCACGTGTGTAGACCTGTGGGGTTTTATTCTCTGGCTTGAGGCGGTGTATAGATGTTGCTCTATTGCGTAACCTCTCCCTGCGTGAAGTCTTACGATGTAACTAGGGAGTCAAGGTTATCTTTCTTTACCTTGAGGGCAGAGGAGAGAGAGAGAGAGAGTCGTGTGTGGGTGTGTGTGTGTGGGGGGGGGGGGCAGAGGTGTGGGTGTGTGGGGGGGGTCTGAGAGTTGAAGTTAATGGGGACTGAAGTGGTTAAAAAAAATCCCAAATTTAAAAGCTACTAGTAATGGTGGGGATTTAAATTGGTAGAGGATTTAGCTGCTGTTCGTTTATATATAATCCAGACATGGTGTGAAGTGATGATGATGATGATGATGATGATGGTGATGGTGATGATGATGATGGTGATGATGATGATGATGATGATGATGGTGGTGACCGGTATTCAGTGGTGATGATGATGATGGTGATGATGATGGGTGAGTGATGATGGTGATGATGATTGTGATGATGATGATGATGATGATGGTGATGGTGATGATGATGATGGTGATGATGATGGTGATGATGATGATGATGATGGTGATGATGATGATGATGGTGATGATGATGATGGTGATGATGATGGTGATGGTGATGATGATGATGATGATCCATAGATGTAAAATAATTCAACGCAACAGAATTTACATGACGGGAAAGAATGCAGTTGTAAAGAAGAAAATATGAAGCGTTTGTTCTCTTATTCATCTCACTCCCCCTTCCCCCTTCCCCTTCCACCCATCACATGTCAACGAGACGAACACTTTATTGAGATTATTGATGGGAAATATTTATTCCTTGGCGATTCCTTCAAATATATTTCTCCTCTTTTATCAAGCTCTATCTAGTGATACTTGCAAATGAATACGATAGCATAATATAGATAACAAGTAAGATTGAAATTTTAAAAACAAATTATACACAGTCCTTCAACAACTTACACAATACATGATCTAGTGAATTAAAACTCTCGGAGATAAGGTACACTGAAGGCTCGATGATACTTTTTCGGAACTTTTGTCAACAGCGTCGATATATCGTTCCAATTGTAATATTTTTCAGGGAAGGAGGGAAAAAATTTGTGTTTATCATAGATTAGTGTGTGTTTGCTGAGGTGCGTTGGTCAAGTGGCTACAGTGCTCACGTTGTTTCCTCAGGGTTGATGGTATGCACTGAAGGCTATACCCTATTTTTTTACCCAGTTGGAGTGAATGGCTACCTGACTTTACAGTTAGGGAAGAGAGGAGGGTAGAGTGTAGTGCCAAGTTACGGAGGCTTGTGGCATACATACTTTCTCTTTCGTTACGTTGAATTTCATACACATATAAATACATCAGTGTGTCAACTAGAAATACACAAAAAATATCCAATACAATAATACGTCATCCAGAAATACAATAAGAAACGTCAAATACAACAATACATCATCATTCAGACACGCAATAAATACAGTTTACACAAGAGAGTTACTGCCAGTTAAATGTCGACAAGGATATGTGAGGTCTCAGCGCTGGGAAATTAGGTTACCAGAGGTGTGTGTGTGTGTGTGACGCAACCTGACGGAACAATATACTGAAGGAATCAATAGCGTCGCGTGCCCCAGTTTCACCATCACCTCCTCCTCTTCTTCTCCTCCTCCTCCTCCTCCTCCTCCCATGCCAAGGTGAGAGAGGAAAGGGGGGGGGGGGTGCTATTAAATCATCTTACATCCAATAAAAGTAAATGTCACAGGGGCACGTGCTTGTAAGGGATAATATCTTGCGAGTGAATCTGGCCCTGGCTGGAAGTTTGTTTACACGCTAGCCTCAGACGGAGTTGTTGTTTTTATTACGCTCGGTACGGTATGCTTCAATAATTAATGCCTTTTAGTATGTATTTTAGCTAAGTAAATATACTAATCATTACTTTAATAACTAATGGATAAGTAAATACACGAATTCTCAAACAATTTAAGAATGTAAGAGAATTGTATCTGAAAGGTTATTGAAAAATTCGATTGCCTCCTCACTCCACATCGCGTGTTTTTTTGTTTTTTATAAATAGAAAAACCATTGCGTCGTCTTCTCCTCCCTCTCTCTCCCCCTTCACACTTCCTCCCTGTTTGTTATGTCGCGTACACAACCAGACAAACATACACACGTTTCTCCTTGGTTTGCTTATGTGAGGTTTTTTTTTTAGACAGGCTGTGGGAGGTATTCACTGAGGAGATGAGATGTTGCTGTCATTTTCTCGCCATCACCACCCGGCGCCATACTTCTCGAAGGCCTTGTTCTATATATTTTTTTTCTCTGGCGGGTTAAGACATGAGTGTGGTAAATGATATTTATTGAATGTTGTGCAAGATGAATGAAGGAAGAGTGTGATTATTAAGACACACAGTTAGATGCTAATTAAATGTATTAGCGTCTGATAATAAACGAATTCATTCTTATGGACTATTGAATGAAGTAATAAGTACTGCTCTTAAGATGAACGAATGAATGAATTACAAAATATAAAGTAATTATCAAAAACATAACAAATGGGTAATTACTAGATTCAATAAAAACGGGTAAAATATTATTAAGATAGAATATTACATCAAACTTGCTGGTCAAATAACTTTACTGCTTCAAGTACGTCAGAGGTTGCACCATGAAAATATACTGTAGTCGTAAACAGGATGCAGTTTCTCAAAGGTTCGTATTATGAATTTCCTCGTAACTTAATATTTAAAAATACTTAACTTTTTTTTTTTACTTAAGTTGAAAAAAAAAAATATATCCAAAAAAATATATACGTTTAGTAAATACCAGTTAAGAGATAAATTCAACCTAGGTAATTTATTTAAGGTAGATTGAAGACCTGGTGAACGGTGCTTAATGAGTATCTAATGGCTTTGTTAACTACCCTAGGTCGAATTGTCTTACTGTTTAACCACTGTTTGTTTATACTTTGAACTTATGAACTTTATGATAATTTTGTATAATATTTGCGTACGATAATATAAAAACAGACAGACAGACGGACGGAGAGGAAAACCCACACCGTCAAATAAAGAGACAAAACCAGATAAACATAAAAGACAGACAGACAGACAAAGTGACAGACGACAACATGCAATATGAAAACACAAATAATTAAATTTGTGACCTACTTCTAACCCTTGTCTCTCATACCCAATATATCAATAGACTTTAACGCAACATAAACAACATACCTACATAAAAACATACTTCACTATTAACTAGCAACATCTCTCTCTCTCTCTCTCTCTCTCTCTCTCTCTCTCTCTTGTGCTTGGATTATATATTATTTTAATTATCAAACATTGAGATCAAGTCACCACGAGCTCGCAAAGGTTACTGGATCAAGGGCTGACGCTAATGTAGGTTGGCTATGCTGCAGCTCCAAGTATTCAGTCGCGTTATTTTGGCAAGAGGTTTTTTTTTTGGCGGGGGAGGGGGAGGGGTGAGGGGGTTGATTTTGTCGTGTAGGTCAAGTTTGGCGTTTAATGGAATATATATTTGGTTGGTGTTAATATATATGGGAGTAATATTTGGGTATGTTGAGGTGATTACTAGGTCGGGTCGTTTGATATTATTTGTTTTGGGTGGGTAATTTGATCGTTTGTGGGTCGTTTGAGATTATTTGAAGGGATGATGCTATCGTTTGGGGTCGTGTGAGATTTTTTTTTTCATGTTATCGTTTTGGGGTAATTATAATAACGTTATCTTATCACATTTCATAGATTTTTACCTTTTGTGGGAATTTCTAGAGAATTATGTAATTTTGGGCAATCTTACATAATACAAATTTAACTTTGCAGTCTATTTACATGTTGATAAAGTTACTACGTTCATATTTCTACTTCAGGTGTGACGAAGAGGTAACACCTTTGTCCTATTTATTCATTTACTCAGTTGCAATATATTCACAGGTGTTCGGTCTTAGTGTACCAGTAGACTTGTGTTTACACCTGTGTTTGTGTGTTTGTTTACATCCGGGTGTTTGGTTCCGGAGTAAAAAAATATATATTTCTTTCCTTATGTTTCTATATTTATTGGGTAATATTACTTTTGTGTATTAAATATTTAAATTAATGCATTTTTTTTTTATTTATTAATTTATTTTAATTTTATATGTATGTTTTTTAATTAGTTCTAAATTGTATATTTTTTCACACACACATACATACACACACACACACCTGAAATACGTGCGCTGTCCTCATTACACACAAGACAAATTTTATCCATCTATGTTCTTATGTTCTTTATCCACCTATGTTCTTTATGTTCTTTTTATCCATCTATGTTCTTATGTTCTTTTATCCATCTATGTTCTTATGTTCTTTTATCCATCTATGTTCTTTATGTTCTTTTATCCACCTATGTTCTTTATGTTCTTTTATCCATCTATGTTCTTTATGTTCTTTTATCCATCTATGTTCTTTATGTTCTTTTATCCATCTATGTTCTTTATGTTCTTTTATCCATCTATGTTCTTATGTTCCTATAGTAACAATTATCTTCCTTAGAGACACAATGCAATGCACAACCTTTACCACTAATATTAACTCCTATATTCACATTACTAAGGGACACGTATCTCTCACCAGCACAAATTAAAGAACTGAGAACAGAAAACATAATTAAAAGTTGTTGTTTTCTTATTATTGGGTGGAGAGGAAGTGGGAGGGGGGGGGAGGGGTGTTGCTGGCTGGAGAAGATGAGAGAGGAGGAATAGATGATGATAAAAGAGGTGAAAGAAGGGGAAATGAAGAAGAGGTTATGAAGGATGAGAATAGAATAGAAGAGAGAGAGAGAGAGAGAGAGAGAGAGAGAGAGAGAGAGAGAGAGCTATAATAATGACATCGGCCAAAGGTTAGATGTATTATTAGTAAAGTGAGAATGTCAACTCTCTCTCTCTCCACTACGATAACAACCAATGATAAAAACCCTCACAATAAATGTACAATATGATAAATAAATAAATAAACATTTAATAATATCTTTCTGCATCGATTTTCTGGATACATAAATATATAGCTTTTTACTTTCCAGAGGTTACCAGACACACGATATTTGTCACAAGGTTACACGATACACGTAACGTTGGGTACATGGTGATACTAAGCCATTAAAAGAAGGTTATTTACTTTATTAATCTATGGTATATATAATAATATCTTACGGTATATATAACTGTTTATTTAAGATAGCAACTGTGGCGTGTTGTCTGGTGGTCACATGACGGAGAGTGCGGGGAGATATGATAGAAGTATTTTAAGTGGGTGAAAGGAATCAATAAAGGTGATGTAGATAAAGTTCTTATAATATCCGAGCAGGATAGGACTCGAAGCAATGAATTCAAGTTGGATTTGTTTAGGTTTAGGAGGGAGATAGGAAGAAACTGGTTCACAAATAGGGTGGTAGACCGAGTGGAACAAGCTTAGCAACTTTGTAGTAAGTGCTGGAACTCTGGAAAGTTTTAAAAGGAGTCTAGATAGATTCATGGATGATAGAGAGTGGTAGTAACTCTCGACAGGAGCTGCCATGCACAAGCCAACCGGCCTATTGCAGACTTAACAAATACCATTCATAAGATAATGACAAGGAACAAGTGACTCAGATTAGATAGAATACAGTTGAATGTGTTACAAGGATGTTAAGGACGTGTTTGGTTTATCACGAGGCCAGTGGTGGGAGGGGGGAGAGGAGGAGGGGGAGGGGGAGGCTTATATATTTACAAAGACTCGTCGCTATAAATGTTTTCTTATCTTTAACAGGTTCTACTGATTCATTATATAATATGCAAATAATTTTCTGAAGGGAGTAAAAAGATTTAATGGTATAAAAGGTTATTCTTGGGTATATTTTTTTATGATAACTACTAGGAAAATTAACTTCTATATTGAGAGACCTTGAGGAAGAAAATCATTCCCAGGAAAACAATGACAAAATACGTATGATGAATTTTTTTTTATAATTAAGAGTAAACGGAAAACACAATACGTAGAACTAAGTGATCAGGAAACATAAAACACTAAAAAAACTAAACCGCCCCCCAAAAAATGGATAGATTAAACCTTGATGAAATAAAAGTTGAGTGATAAGATGAGAAGCTGTTGTTGATGGCGATCGTGTAGGTGTCTCCTGGTTCAGAGTTCGTCTGGTACACACACACACACACACACACACACACACACACACACACACACACACACACACACACACACACACACTCTGGCTACACACACACACACACACACACACACACACACTCTACACACACACACACACACACACACACACACACACACACACACACACACACACACACACACACAATATACTAGTGATATCTTTTAATACCACAAATATACAAACAATTAAACAAAAACAATATTATCCATGTTTTTGTAATTTATTTGCGTAGGAAGCACCTTACCTGCATAACCAGATCACCTGAGTTCTATTGTGATGCATAGTGGTACTTCTCTATTGTGGTACTTCTCTGTAGTGGTACTTCTCTATAGTGGTACTTCTCTGTAGTGGTACTTCTCTATAGTGGTACTTCTCTATAGTGGTACTTCTCTGTAGTGGTACTTCTCTATAGTGGTACTTCTCTGTAGTGGTACTTCTCTATAGTGGTACTTCTCTATAGTGGTACTTATCTATAGTGGTACTTATCTATAGTGGTACTTATCTATAGTGGTACTTCTCTATAGTGGTACTTCTCTATAGTGGTACTTCTCTATAGTGGTACTTCTCTATAGTGGTACTTCTCTATAGTGGTACTTCTCTATAGTGGTACTTCTCTATTGTGGTACTTCTCTATAGTGGTACTTCTCTATAGTGGTACTTCTCTATAGTGGTACTTCTCTATAATTAATTTACTTCTCTATAGTGGTACTTCCTATCCGTGGTACTTCTCTATAGTGGTACTTCTCTATGGTAGTACTTCTCTATAAGTGGTACTTTCTGCAGTGTTACTTCTCTATAGTGGTACTTCTCTATAGTGGTACTTCTCTATAATTGGTACTTCTCTATAATTGGTACTTCTCCTATAGTGGTACTTCCTATAGTGGTACTTCTATAGTGGTACTTCTCTATAGTGGTACTTCTCTATAATTAGTACTTCTCTATAGTGGTACTTCTCTATAGTGGTGCTTTATATAGTGGTACTTCTATAATTAATTGCTTCTCTATAGTGGTACTTTTCTATAGTGGTACTTCTCTATAGTGGTACTTCTCTATAGTGGTACTTTTCTATAGTGGTACTTTTCTATAGTGGTACTTATCTAAAGTGGGACTTCTCTGTAGTGGTACCTATCTAAAGTGGGACTTCTCTGTAGTGGTACTTCTCTATAATGGTACTTCTCTGTAGTGGTACTTCTCTATAGTGGTACTTCTCTGTAGTGGTACTTCTCTATAGTGGTACTTCTCTATAGTGGTACTTTTCTATAGTGGTACTTCTCTATAGTGGTACTTCTCTGTAGTGGTACTTCTCTATAGTGGTACTTCTCTATAGTGGTACTTCGCTATAGTGGTACTTCTCTATAATGGTACTTCTCTGTAGTGGTACTTCTCTGTAGTGGTACTTCTCTATAGTGGTACTTCTCTATAGTGGTACTTTTCTATAGTGGTACTTCTCTATAGTGGTACTTCTCTGTAGTGGTACTTCTCTATAGTGGTACTTCTCTATAGTGGTACTTCGCTATAGTGGTACTTCTCTATAGTGGTACTTCTCTATAACGGACTTCTTTCTTCATTATAGATGGGGGATTAACTTATACCGGATATCCTTTATATAGCGGATTATCACCTGGAGATTAACCACCATAATGCTCTCTTAACCTAACTTGTCCTACCTTAACCTAACCTAACCAAACTTAACCTACCCTAACCTCACCCCACCCCCCATCTTTCCAGGTAGCGTTAAGGTGGGGTTAATCCTCAAGTGAAATAAGCTGGGGTGGTTAATCTTCAGGCATTTAAAGGGTTTCTTGGAGGCAGTTGAGGTGAGGTTGTGTGAAAACCGGAAAACAGTGAGGAAGGAAATATGAAAATAAACTTAGACATAAGAACATAAGAACATAAGAATGGAGGAAACTGCAGCGGGCCTATTGGCCCATACTGGGCAGTCCCGTTTACACCCAACCCCTATTGCTCATATAAGCATCCAACCTATGTTTGAAGATATTCAGCGTATTCGAGTTAATGATGATATTTGGTAACTTGTTCCATTCATCCACTACTCTGTTTCCAAACCAGTGTTTACCTATTTCCCGCCTAAATCTAAATTTGTCTAATTTAAAACCATTGTTACGAGTTCGCTCCTGGTTGGATAGTTTGAGTACCTTTGTAATGTCCCCTTTGTTTAGCCCTGCCTTCCACTTATACACCTCTATCAGGTCGCCCCTCGCTCTACTCTCTCGAGGGAGTGCAAATTAAGATGCTTTAACCTGTCTCTATACTCAAGGTTCCTAATGCCCGGGATTAGTCTTGTCATTCTCCTCTGAATTCTTTCCAAGGATTCTATATCCATTCTGTAATAAGGTGACCAGAACTGAACTGCGAATCCAGGTGTGGTCTCACAAGAGCAAGATACAGTTTTAGGATGACCTCGCTAGTCTTGTAACTAACACTCCTTTGTATGAACCCAAGTACTTTATTAGCCTTGTTACGAGCAAAAACACATTGTTTACTTGGCTTAAGGTTCCTACTTATCATTATTCCTAAATCTCTCTCGCAGTCGGATTTCTCTATGGCATCGTTGTTCATCTGGTATCTGGTTTCCCTGTTTACATCTCCTATACTGAGTACTTTACATTTGTCCATGTTGAATTTCATCTGCCATTTTTCAGACCATTTGAAAAATTTGTTTAGATCTTCCTGTAGTTTTGCCGAGTCCTCGTCAGATTTAATAACACGTCCTATTTTAGTGTCATCAGCAAATTTACTTATGTTGCTGTTTATGCCGATATCTATGTCGTTTATGTATATAATAAATAATAATGGTCCAAGTACTGAGCCTTGGGGAACTCCACTTGTGACGTTGCTCCAATGGGACTTAGTGCCGTTAATGCTCACTCGCTGTTTCCTGTCCTGTAACCACGCCCTAATCCATTTAAGGATGTCACCTTTGATGCCATGAGCTTCTAACCTTTCTCATTAGTCTTTCGTGGGGGACTCTGTCGAAGGCTTTGCTAAAGTCGAGATATACCACATCGTAATTGTGCCCCTCGTCCACCGATTCGAAAACTGATGAAAAGAATGTTAATAGATTAGTTAGACAAGAACGTCGGCTTGTGAAGCCATGCTGGGAATCATTGATCAATTTTTCCCGATGATTTTAAGATATATAATTAGATTTTTTTTTCATTTTTTTATTTATTTAATATTATTATTATTATTTTTTAAGGTTAGGGTTAATGATTTTGTATTTTGGTGAGATATTTCCTTGGTTAGGTTAAGTTAAGTTAGGTTAGGTCAGGTGGGGTGAGATGAGGTCAGGTCAGGTGGGGTCAGGTGAGGCAACAGGTGGAGATGTTCCCATACACAGTACAATGAACCTGCAGGTCGGCTTGAGACTATCACTCAGGTAATACCTTGTTGAACTGTTAGACTCAGTGTCCCTTAGGAAGATAAGGAGAGAAAGATTATATTAGGGTGAGAGGGAGAGAGAGAGGGAAGGTGTTAAGGTGAGAGGGAGAGAGAGAGGGAAGGTGTTATGGTGAGAGGGACAGAGAGAGGGAAGGTGTTAAGGTGAGAGGGAGAGAGAGAGAGGGAAGGTGTTAGAGACAGAGACTGATACCAGAGGCCGAGAAAGACACTATATAGAATCAGATTGGAAGTTGAAGCACCCTTTATATAACCAATCTCTTACATAAACCAATCACACTAAACCAATCACCATAAACCAATCACTAAAACCAATCACCATAAACCAATCACACTAAACCAATCACACTAAACCAATCACACTAAACCAATCACACTAAACCAATCACACTAAACCAATTACATTAAACCAATCACACTAAACCAATCGCACTAAACCAATCACCATAAACCAATGACACTAAACCAATCACACTAAACCAATCACACTAAACCAATCACCATAAACTAATCACCATAAACCAATGACACTAAACCAATGACGCTAAACCAATCACACTAAACCAATCACACTAAACCAATCACACTAAACCAATCACACTAAACCAATCGCACTAAACCAATCACACTAAACCAATCACATTAAACCAATCACACTAAACCAATCGCACTAAACCAATCACACTAAACCAATCGCACTAAACCAATCACCATTATAAACCAATCACACTAAACCAATCACACTAAACCAATCACACTAAACCAATCACACTAAACCAATCACACTAAACCAATCGCACTAAACCAATCACACCAAAACCAATCGCACTAAACCAATCACACTAAACCAATCACCATAAACCAATCACACTAAACCAATCACACTAAACCAATCACACTAAACCAATCACACTAAACCAATCACCATAAACCAATGACAATGAAAGGAAATTTACTTTGCATATAGTGTATATATATATAGTAAAGGTTTATTGCATTGAATTTAATATGTGTATCTGTACATAACGAGACTCTGTAGATAAGACTATTAGTTATATAAAGTTGTTAGGTCATTGTGTGGGTTATGTATGTTAGGTAGGTCAGGTAGGTTAGTAGGCTGTTAGGTTAATTCATTCACTAATGTTATTAACACAGTTTGTATTATGATTATCTTCACTAAACATCCTTACATTAACCTAACCTAGTACTAATCAACCTAACACTAACCTACCCTAACACTAACCTAACACTAACTAACCTACCCAACACTAACCTACCCTAACCAAACACCAACCTACCCTAACCAAACACTAACCTACCCAACCAAACACTAACCTACCCTAACCCAACACTAACCTACCCTAACCAAAACAACCACCCAACAAACACTAACCTACCCAACCAAACACTAACCACCCTAACCCAACACTAACTCCACCCAACCAAACACTAACTACCCTAACCCAACACTAACCTACCCTAACCAAACACTAACCTACCCTAACCCAACACTAACTTACCCTAACCAAACACTAACCTACCCTAACCAAACACTAACCACCCTTAACCCACTAACCTACCCTAACCAAACACTAACCTACCCTAACCAAACACTAACCTACCCTAACCAAACACTAACCTACTCCTAACCCAACACTAACCTACCCTAACCAAACACCAACCTACCCTAACCAAACACTAAATCCACCCTAACCAAACACCAACCTACCCTAACCAACACTAACCTACCCTAACCAAACACTAACCTACCCTAACCCGCAAACCTACCCTAACCAAACACTAACTATCCCTAACCAAACACTAACCCACCCTAACCCAACACTAACCTACCCTAACCAAACACTAACCTACCTAACCAAACACTAACCACCCTACCAAACACTAACTTCCTAACCAACACTAACCTACCCTAACCAAACATCAACCACCCTACCAACACTAACCTACCCTAACCAAACACTAACCTACCCTAACCCAACACTAACCTACCCTAACCAAACACTAACCTACCCTAACCAAACACTAACCTACCCCAACCAAACACTAACCCACCCTAACCAAACACTAACCTACCCTAACCAAACACTAACCTACCCTAACCAAACACTAAACCCTAACCAAACACTAACCTACCCAACCAAACACTCAACCTACCCTAACCCAAACACTAACCTACTCCTAACCAAACACTAACCTACCCTAACCAAACACTAACCTACCCTAACCCAACACTAACTCACTCTAACCAAACACTAACCTACCCCAATACCACCTACCCTAACCAAACACCAACCTACCCTAACCCAACACTAACCTACCTAACCAAACCTAAATCACCCTAACCAAACACTAACCTACTCCTAACCAAACACTAACTCATTCTAACCAAACACTAACCTACCCTAACCTAACATCAACCAAACACTAACCAAACACTAACCCACCTTAACCAAATACTAACCTACTCCTAACCAAACACTAACCTACCCTAACCTAACACTAACCCCACCCTAAACCAAAAACATCCAAACCAACCAACCAACCAACCAAAGAGATCAGTTCATTTTCCCATTTGCCTCAGAGATTCTAACATGAGAGGAGAAGAGAGGAGAGAGGAGGGAGAGGGAGGAAGAGAGGGAGAGAGGGAGGAGAGGGAAAATGCTATACCGAAGCAGTTGTTCTCCTACCCTCCCTCCAGTGACTGTCAGGGAGGGATGGTGTAGGCGTGAGAGGGAGAAAGGGAAGGCATCAAGGTGAGAGGGAAGGTGATAGGATTGAGAGGGGATGGTGTCAAGGTGAGAGGGAAGGAGAGAATAAAAGCGGGGGAGAGGAGGGAAGACATTGAAGTGAGAGGTAGGCAGAGAGAGAGAGAGAGAGAGAGAGACGCACCTTGACCCCAGCCTAGTGATCAGATATCTTAATGACAAACAAACGTACAGAAGCAAAACCTATTTATGCGTATTTGTTTTTGTTGTTTGTTTGTCGGCACTGAAATAAAATACAATTATAAATGAATACTGAAATCCGTGTTATATATATAAGAATTTTTTTCCAGTTCAAAGAGAATTTCCCATTGATCAGTCACGTCCGCGCCAGCTGTGTAATATCACGTTATCTCATTCCACAAAACAATTTTTATCCCTAAGGCAACAATGTAACTATTGGAGTCTATAAGAAGATTATTTTTCCCTTATGTAACCCTGAAAAAAATGGAGTAGGAGGGAGCTTTACCTTACGTCATAGCTGGAGGGAGCCAATAGGAGGTGCGAAGGCGGTGCCAGAGCATAGTCCAGCCAATGGGAGACAATGTGGGTGGGGCGAAATGAGGGCTGTAAACAAACCCACAATGCACGTGACCTGGTACCCATGTGTAGACGTTGATTGATACTCCCTTCACCACTGAGTCAGGTTCTCCCCATCTCCCAGCCCCATCTCCTAGGTAAGCTTTCTCCCTCCCCATCTCCTAGGTAGCTCTCTCCTTCCCAGTTAAGTCATAGCCGTTCATAATCACCCCCCCCCAGAGATAAGAGACAGCTATTTCCAATCTCAACAGAGTCAAGTATAGACATCTTATGCATCCCTTTCACCGCCTCCCCCAGCTGTTAATTTCTGGGGTATGGGGTCCCAATCTCATACCCACCCTCCCCCTTCCCCCTCCTCCCTCCCCCTCCCCTCCTCCTCCCCCCCTCCCTTCCTTCTCCCCCCCCTCCTCCTCCTCCTCCTCAGACACGCCCGGGTGAGTCCATACAGGTTACGTAAAGGGTAATAGCTAACGCCGGGTTATGATATAGGGAGGATATAAGGAAGGTGGAGGAGGGTGAAGGAAAGAAGGAGGAAGAGGAGGGAGGTGTTGGAGGGAGAAGAAGAGGTTAGAGAGGAAGGAGAAAAGAAAAGAGGGAGTGGAAGAAGGAAAGTGGGAAAAGAAAAGTAAGGAGAAAGGAAGGGAGGAATGAAAATTATATGAAGGAAGGGAGAATAGGAAGAATAGGCTGATGGAAGGAAGGGAAGGAAGGAGGGTGGGGAGTGAAGGAGAAACTTAAGAAAGAAAGAAGAGAAGGAGGGAGGAAAAGAAGTAGAGAAAGAAAGAATGACGAAGAAGAAGAAAGAAGGAAAAAGAAAATAAAGAAAGAAATATTTTTTTTATGCTCTGTCGTAAACTGACAACACCAAGCTACTGAAAGACAGACAGGCAGACGAAGCAGACAGACGGTTGTGGATGACTCAACAGGGAGGAGGGGGGAGGGCGAGAGGGAAGAGGGAGGGAGGAGGGGGGCAGAGAGGGAAGGGGGGAAGAGGGGGGGAGGAGGGGGGCGGGAGGAGGGAAGGGGGGGGGCCGAGGGGGGGTAATATGGTTGGATTTAATCGGTAGTACAAAACTACTCATTACATAAGGAAGTTGTAGAGAGGGGAGGGAGGAAGGAGTAAAAGAGGATAGGGGTGGGGGGGTAGAGGTAAAGATGGGGAGGAGGGAAAAAGCAGAAAAGGAGGTAGGGAGGCAAGGATTGGAATGGAAAAATGTAAGAGAGTACTTGTGTGACTAAAAGTTAAGGTTAGAGGGATGGAGGCTAGTGGCAGGAAAGGGGATAGAGAGAACAGGGGGGTTAGAGAGGTTAGGAAGAGGGTAGGGAGGCATGGAAAGGAAGGGATAGGGGTGGCAGGGAAGGGATAGTAAGCAAGAGGTACACACGGTAAGTCACCCTCCTGGATAAGTGCGTCACAAAACAAAACAAAAGACAGAAACAACAGTGTCTAAGGTGTCCTCCCTCCTTCTCTCCTTCCCTCCCTCCCTCTCTCCTTCCCTCCCTCCTTATTTCTCTCCTCCATCCCTTTTTGTCCTCTCTCTCTCTCTCTCCTTCTTTCCCTCTTATGCCTCTCAACCCTCCCTCCTTCTCTATCACGTCTCCTCTCACCTCTCCTTCCTTCCCTCCCTTCTCTATCACCTTCCTTCGTCTCCCTCCCTCTCACCTCTCCTTCCCTGTCTCCCTCTCTCTCTCACCTCTCCTTCCCTGTCTCCCTCCCTCTCACCTCTCCTTCCTGTCTCCCCTCCCCTCTCCTTCCTTCCCTCCTTCTCTCACCTTCCCTTCGTCTCCTCCCTCTCCCTTCCCTTCCGTCTCCCTCCCTCTCCCTCTCCTTCCCTCTCTCCCTCTCTCTCACCTCTCCTTCCCTGTCTCCCTCTCTCTCACCTTCCTTCCGTCTCCTCCCTCTCCTTCCCCTTCCGTCTCCCTCTCCCTCACCTCTCCTTCCCTGTCTCCCTCTCTCTCACCTCTCCTTCCTCCTGTCTCCCTCTCTCACCTTCCCCTTCCGTCTCCCTCCCCTCTCTCTTCCCTTCCGTCTCCCTCTCTCTCACCTCTCCTTCCCTGTCTCCCCTCTCTCTCCACCTCTCCTTCCCTGTCTCCCTCTCTCTCACCTCTCCTTCCTGTCTCCCTCTCTCTCCCTTCCTTCCGTCTCCTCCTCTCACCTTCCCTTCCGTCTCCCTCTCTCTCCACCTCTCCTTCCTGTCTCCCTCTCTCTCACCTCTCCTTCTCCTGTCCCTCTCTCACCTCTCCTTCCCTGTCTCCCTCTCTCTCACCTCTCCTTCCCTGTCTCCCTCTCTCACCTCTCCCCTGTCTCCCTCTCTCTCACCTTCACCTAAGCTGGATTCCTGCAATCTGACCTTTAACCTCACGTCATCACTACACAAGCGTCAACCTTCACACCTGCAGGGAAATGTGCCACCTGATCCTCGACATCTCCTCCTTGACACCTCCACCACGACACCTCCACCTTAAGATCTCCTTAGTAACATCACCTAGATGCCATCACAGTTCACCTCATACATACATAATAGTTTTAATGCCATTTTTTATAGATATATAATCATTATTAATATGTTTTATGTCTATTTTATTACAATTTTCGCATAGATCCATTTCACAACTATATATCTCACTTAGCAAAAGATCTAGAATGATTTTGATTATCCACTGCCCGGCTTCGTAAAAAAAATCTGCGACAAAGCCCGTAGCACCCATTACACGGGTATCCCCTCAAGGCCTTTACTCATAGAAAACGAGAATTGATAAAAAATCAAACGAGAGAAAATTGATAAATCTGTAAAGCATTTTCTATCATCTAATTAACAAACTTAGTCAATGTTCACGTGGATAAAAAAAAAATATATATAATACAAATAAAATAATGATTAACGAATAATTAGCCGACTCACAGAAATTATGAAAACACAAACTCACGGAGACAAGATCACGAAGAAATTAATGAGAAAATCCGCTCATAATAGGGGAGACTAAGAAAATAACAAAAATTACCGTATCAGGATTTTGGGAACTTTCAGTGGATTTCATCATCGTTTATGTATTTATTTTGAGTTGTAAATAGAGTACATGGGATTGACGTAAGTTAGAGATTTGTTATAGTGAAAAGAGAGAGAAAGAAAGGAAGATACAGAGGAAGAATGATAGAAAATGGATTAGAAAGTAGAGTATGATTGAAATAAATGAATTAGTATACGATAAAAGGAAACAGATATGGTATTTGGATTATTGTTTTTACGTGGATAAACAACAACTTTTTCCTCCCATCTTACCTCCCCCCTCCCTTTTCCTCCACACCATCTCCCCTTCCTCAATCCCTCCCCCCCCTTCTCCATCTCCTCCCCAACACACACACACCTCCCCCCCTCTTTTATCGTCTTCATATACACCTCTCTTTCAACTCCTCCATTCCTTCATCCTCCTTCATGCAAGCCCCTACTCCACACCTCTCCTTCCCCCCTCACCCCTCCACACACACACACACACACACACACACACCTTTCCTCCTCCACCCCTTCCACATACCTCCTCTCTCTCTCCATGCATCCTCCCCTCCCCACCACCTTCACCCCTTCCTCCCCACCTTACTCTCCCCTCCCCACCCTACCCTCCTCTCCCTCCCCACCTCCCTCCTCTCCCCTCCTCAAAATATAATTCATGATCCATCGCAAAGAACTCAGTCCATCACGTGTGCCCATTGACTTTAATTTACTCTCTCTCTCTCTCTCTCTCTCTCTCTCCCCACTTCCTCTTGAGTCTCATCTTCCGTTCCTCCCCCGTCTCTCTTTCCCACTCTCCTCTCCTTCCCTCTCCCAGCCTCACCTCTCACCGCCCTCACTCTTCAACCCTCGTCATGTGAATCCTTCCCTCACGTGTACTACATTGAATAACCCGCCATATCCTCAAAGGTTCTTACGTTAATTTATCCTACCAACTGATGAGGAGAACGTATCTTTGACTTACTTAAGCTACGATACAAAGATGGTTGCTAAAACGTCTTGGATATCGTATACGTTAACACTGTATATTTTAACTAGATGCATTTCAGCACCATCAAGCGTTAGGTGGGTAATTTACCTCACTCCTCCCCTCCTCTCCCCTCCTCTCCCCTCTCCCCTCCTCTCCCTCCCCTCCTCACCCTCCCCTCACCCCTCCCCTCCTCTCCCCTCACTCTCCCTCACCCTCCCCTCACCCTCCCCTCACCCTCCCCTCACCCCTCCCCTCCTCTCCCCTCCCTCTCCCCTCCTCTCCCCTCACTCTCCCTCACTCCTCCCACGATTCAATATTCCCCAGAGTTATAGCTTCCTATTTTTGATTCTTGACGTAAATGGAGAAAAGAGGTTGCTGATTGGTTGACAGGAGGATCTATTCAGCCAATGGCATCCCAGCTATAGGGACGTTCAATGCCAAAGCAAGATTTAGGACTAGGGGTTTGTTGTGTGTGTGTGTGTGTGTGTGTGTGTGTGTGTGTGTGTGTGTGTGTAAACGGTCCTAAGCAACCTACCTTCCCTCTCCACCTTCCCCCCTCCCACCTTCCCCTCTCCCTTCCCCTCTCCCCACCTTCCCCCTCCCACCTTCCCCTCTCCCACCTTCCCCCCCTCCCCTTCCCTCTCCACCTTCCCCTCTCCCACCTTCCCCTCTCCCACCTTCCCTCTCCCTCCCACCTTCCCCTCTCCTCCCCACCTTCCCCTCTCCCACTCCCCCTCTCCCCTTCCCCTCTCCCTGCCACCTTCCCTCTCCTCCCACCTTCCCCTCTCCCACCTTCCCTCTCCCTCCCACCTTCCCCTCTTCATCCCACCTTCCCCTCTCCCCTTCCCCTCTCCCCACCTTCCCCTCTCCCTTCTTCCATTCCTCCCTCTCCCTATTCTTTCTTGCTTGCCTCCCCCATATGGAAATAAACAGATAGACAAATATATGAATAAATAGATTGATAAATAAATAAGGGACATACATACATACATACATACATACATACATACATACATACATACATACATAGAAAGATTGATAGGCATTAACAGGTGAGAATCTTGAGACCTTCATTACCCGTGATGATAATAATAATAATAATAATAATAATAATAATAATAATAATAATAAAGCTCCCCGAACCCGAACCCGAATTAGGTGTGTTGGGGTTCGCTAGTTGATGAGGTGCGGCGTTGGTTGGCGTGAGAGTGTTGGTCACGTGTCAGGGATCACGTGACCTACATTACGAGAGGTGTGTAGGAGGGAGGGAGGTGTGTGTTGGAGGAGGGAGTTGTGTTGGAGGGAGGAGAGAT
>NW_024744240.1:0-5286 GCF_018991925.1 Homarus americanus | reverse complement strand
TATAATTATGTCGGTTGTTATAATCTTGGTCGTAGTAGTTATAATCATGTTCGTGATTGTTATAATCATGGTCGTGGTGATATAACCCATAGTCGTCAATAATGGTCGTTGCGTTATAATAATTGTGATTGTTATAACCATGGTCCTGGTTGTTATAATCGGTCGTGCTTGTTATAATCGTAGTCGTTATAAAATTATGGTCGGGTTGTTATACCTATGGTCGTGGTTGTTATACTCATGGTCGTGTTGTTATAATCACGGTCGTGTGGATCATGTTTTCAGTTATTACAATCATGGTCGTGGTTGTTATAATCACGGTTGTTATAATCATGGTCGTGGTTGTTATACCTGGTCGTGGTTGTTATACTCATGGTCGGTTGTTATATTCATAGTAGTGGTTGTTATAATCATGTCCGGTTATTATAATCATACGGTTGTTATAATTATGTCTTGCTATTATAATCATGGTAGTGGTTGTTATAATCATGGTCGTGGTTGTTATAATCATGGTCGGTTGTTATAATTATGTCCTGGTTATTATAATCATGGTCGTGGTTGCTACGATCATGGTCGCATTATAACTCGGTCGTGGTTATGATCATGGTAGTGGTTGTTATAATCATGGTCGTGGTTGTTATAATCATAGTCGTGGTTGTTATACTCATGGTCGTGATATAATCATAGTCGCGGTTGTTATAACTGATGGTCGTGCTTGTTATAATCATGGTCGTGCTTGTTATAATCATGGTCGTTGTTATAACTGCGGGCGTGGTTATAATCATTGTCGGTTGTTATAATCATAGTCGTGGTTATTCTAATCATGGTCGTGGTTGCTAAAATCATGATCGTGGTTTATAGTCATAGTCGTGGTTGTTATAATCATGGGCGTGGTTAGTTATAATCATGGTCGTGTTTGTTATAATCATGGTCGTGATTGTTATATTTATAGTCGTGGTTGTTATAATCATAGTTTGTGATTGTTATAATCATGGTCGTGGTTGTTATAATCATGGTCGTGGTTGTTATAATCATAGTCGTAGATTTTATAATCATGGTCCTGGTTATTATAATCACGGTCGTGGTTGCTATGATCATGGTCGTGGTTTGTTATAATCATGGTCGTGGTTATGATCATGGTCGTGGTTGTTATAATCATGGTCGTGGTTCTTATAATCATAGTCGTGGTTGTTATACTGTTGGTCGTGGGTTATATATTCATAGACAGGCTTGTTATAATCATGAGTGGGTCGTGTTATAATCATGATCGTGCTTGTAATCATGGTCGTGCTTGTTATAATCATTGTCGTGGTTGTTATAATTATAGTCGTGGTTGTTATAATCATGGTCGTGGTTGTTATAATCATGGTCGTGATTGTTATAATCATAGTCGTGGTTGTTATAATCATAGTCGTGGTTATTATAATCATGGTCGTGGTTGTTATAATCTAGTCGTGGTTCTAATAATCATAGTCGTTTGTTATACCCATGGTCGTGGGTGATATAATCATAGTCGAGCTTGTTATAATCATGGTCGTCGTTTTATAATCATGGTCGTCCTTGTTATAATCATGGTCGTGCTTGTTATAATCATTGTCGTGGTTGTTATATAATCATAGTCGTGGTTTTTATAATCATGGTCGTGGTTGTTCTAATCATGGTCTTGGTTGTTATAATCATATTCGTGGTTATAATCATAGTCGTGGTTATTATAATCATGGTCGTGGTTGTTATAATCATGGTCGTGGTTATTATAATCATGGTCATTAGTTGCCATACTCATGGTAGTGGTTGTTATGTTCCATTGGTGGTTGTTATAATCATGGTCGTGGTTGCTATAATCATAGTCGTAGTAGTTATAATCATGGTCGTAGTTATTATAATCATGGTCGTAGTTATTATAATCATGGTCGTGGTTATTATAATCATGGTCGTGGTTGCTATAATCATGGTCGTGGTTGTTATGATCATAGTAGTGGCTGTTATAATTATGAGTCTTGGTTATTATAATCATAGTCGTGGTTATTATAATCATGGTCGTGGTTGTTATAATTATGGTCTTGGTTATTATAATCATGGTAGTGGTTGTTATAATCATGGTCGTGGTTGTTATAATCATGGTCGTGGTTGTTATAATTATGGTCTGGTTATTATAATTATAGTCGTGGTTGCTATGATCATGGTAGTGGTTGTTATAATCATGGTCGTGGTTATGATCATGGTACGTGGTTGTTATAATCATGGTCGTGGTTGCTATAATCATAGTCGTGGTTGTTATACTCATGGTCGTGGTGATATAATCATATTAGTGCTTGTTATAATCATGGTCGTGCTTGTTATAATCATAGTTCGTGCTTGTTATAATCATGGTCGTGGTTATTTATAATCATGGGCGTGGTTGTTATAATCATGGTCGTGGTTGTTATAATCATAGTCGTGGTTATTCTAATCATAGTCGTGGTTTGCTAAAATCATGATCGTGGTTGTTATGATCATAGTCGTGGTTGTTATAATCATGGGCGTGGTTATTTATAATCATATCGTGGTTGTTATAATCATGATTCGTGGTTGTTATAATTATAGTCGTGGTTGTTATAATCATAGGTTGTGATTGTTATAATCATGGTCGTGGTTGTTATAATCATGGTCGTGGTTGTTATAATCATAGTCGTAGATTTATATAATCATGGTCTGGTTATTATAATCACGGTCGTAGGTTGTTATAATCATGGTCGTGGTTGTTATAATCATGGTCGTGGTTATGATCATGGTCGTGGTTGTTATAATCATGGTCGTGGTTCTAATAATCATAGTCGTGGTTGTTATACTCATGGTCGTGTGTTATAATCATGATCGTGCTTGTAATAATCATGGTCGTGCTTGTTATAATCATTGTAGGTGGTTGTTATAATCATAGTCGTGGTTATTCTAATCATGGTCTTAGTTGCAAATCATGATCGTAGGTTGTTATGATCATAGTCGTGGTTGTTATAATCATGGTCGTGGTTGTTATAATCATAGTCGTGGTTTTTATAATCATAGTCGTGGTTATTATAATCATGGTCGTGGTTGTTATAATCATAGTGTATGGTTATTATAATCATGGTCGTGGTGCCATACTCATGGTAGTGGTTGTTATGTTCATAGTCGTGGTTGTTATAATCATGGGCGTGGTTGCTATAATCTTGGTAGGTAGTTGTTATAATCATAGTCGTGCTTTTATAATTATGGTCGGTCTTATAATCATGGGCATCGTTGTTATAATCATGTTCGTGGTTTTTATAATCATGGGTGTGGTTGTTTCATCTGGTCGTGTTGTTATAATCATGGTCGTGGTTGTTATAATCATGGTCGTGGTTGTTATAATCATAGTGAGTGGTAGTTATAATCATGGTCGTGGTTATTATAATCATGGTCGTGGTTGTTATAATCATGGTCGTGGTTATTATAATCATGGTCGTGGTTGCTATAATCCATGGTCGTAGTTGTTATGATCATAGTCGTGGTTCTTATAATCATGGGCGTGGTTGTTATAATCATGGTCGTGGTTGTTATAATCATGGTCGTGGTTGTTATAAATTATGGTCGTGGTTGTTATAATCATGGTCGTGATCGTTATAATCATGGTCGTGGTTGTTATAATCATGGTCGTGGTTGTTATAATCATGGTCGTAGTTTTTATAATCATGGTCTGGTTATTATAATCATGGTCGTGGTTCTATGATCAGAGATTAGTGATTGTTATAGTCATGGTCGTGGTTATGATCATGGTCGTGGTTGTTATAATCATAGTCGTGGCTTGTTATACCATGGTCATGGGTGATATAATCAGAGTCGTGCTTGTTATAATCATTATCGTGCTTGTTATAATCATGGTCGTGGTTGTTATAATCATGGTCGTAGTAATGATCATGGTCGTGGTTGTTATAATCATGGTTGGGTGAAATAATCATATTCATGCTTGTTATATCAAGGTCGTGGTTGCTATAATCATGGTCGTGGTTGTTATGATCATAGTCGTGGTTGTAATAATCATGGACGTGGTTGCTATAATCATAATAGTAGTTGTTATAATCATGGTCATGGTTTGCTATTTATGGTCGTGGTTCTTATAATCATGGTCGTGATTGTTATAATCATGGTGTGGTTGTTATATTCATGGTCGTGGGTGTTATAATCATAGGTCGTAAGTTTTTATAATCATGGTCCTGGTTATTATAATCATGGTCGTGGTTGCTATGATCAGGGTCTGGTTGTTATAATCATGGTCGTGGTCATGATCTTATTCGTGGTGTTATAATCATAGTGGTTTATTTATACTCATGGTCGTGGTGATATAATCATAGTCATTGCTTGTTATAATCATGGTCGTGTATGTTATAATCATGGTCGTGGTTGTTATAATCATGGTCGTGATAATGATCATGGTCGTGGTTGTTATAATCATGGTCGTGGCTGTTATAATCATGGTCGTAGTTGATATAATCATGTTCGTGGTTGTTATAATCATAGTCGTGGTTGTTATAATCATGGTCGTGGTTATTATAATCATGGTCGTGGTTGTTATAATCATGGTCGTGGTTATTATAATCATGGTCGTGGTTTGCTATAATCATGGTCGTGGTTGTTATGATCATAGTCTTGGTTGGTATAATCATGGGGTGGTTATTATAATCATGGTCGTGGTTGTTATAATCATGGTCTTGGTTGTTATAATCATGGTAGGGTTTTTTATAATCATGGTCGTGATTGTTATAATCATGGTCTTGGTTGATATAATCATGGTCGAGTGGTTGTTATAATCATGGTCCTGGTTGTTATAATCATGGTCGTGTATTATAATCATAGTCGTGGTTGACATAATCATGGTTGAGGGATATAATCATAGTCGTGGTTGTTATAATTATGGTCGTGTTTGTTATAATCATGGTCGTGGTTGTTGTAATCATGGTCGTGGTTGTTATAATGATGGTCTTGATTGTTATAACTCATAGTCGTGGTTGTTATAATGATGGTCGTGGTTGTTATAATCTTGGTCGTGGTTGTTATTATCATGTTCGTGGTTGTTATAATCATGGTCTTGGTTGTTATAATCATACTCGTGGTTGTTATAATTATGGTAGGTGTTAGTTATAATAATGGTCGTGGTTGCTATAATCATAGTCGTGGTTGTTATAATCATGGTACTTGGTTATTATAATCATGGTCGTGGTTGTTATAATCATGGTCGTGGTTGTTATAATCATGGTCGTAGTTATTATAATCATGGTCGTGGTTATAATCATGGTC
>NW_024744239.1:2500-23152 GCF_018991925.1 Homarus americanus | reverse complement strand
ATTACGGCCGGTCTAACACTCACAATATAAGGCTAACACTCACAACATCACACGCCAACACTCACAACATTACATACAACACTTGCCAATATCACACAACACTCAAATACATACAACACTACAACATCACACAACACTCTGCCAAATATCACAGTAACAACACTCGCCAAATATCACACAATACTCGCTAAATATCGCCACAACACTTGCCAAATATCACACAACACTGCCAAATATCACACAACACTCTCTCACAAATACAATAACACTCTTGCCAACATCACACAACACTAAGCAATATCGCCAACACTCGCCAACATCACACACCTACAAATACTCAATACTCACAAATATCATAATAACACTCGCCAAATATCACACAACACTCTGCCAACATACAACACTCGCCAAATATTGCTACAACACTACAACACTCGCCAATACACACAACACTGCCAATATCACACAACACTCGCCAAACATCACACAACACTCACAAATATCACACAACACTCGCCAAATATCACATAACACTCTGTCAACATCACACAATACTCATCAACATCGCCACAACACTCCGCCAACTATCGCCACAATACTCGCCAACATCACATTACACTGCCAACATCATACAATAACACTCTGCCAACATCACACAACACCGCCAAATATCGCCACAACACTCGCCAACATCGCCACAAACTTGCCAAATATCGCTATAACACTCGCCAACTATCGCCACAATACTCGCCAAACATCTCATAATATTCGCCAAATATCGCCAAACACTCGCCAAATATCGCCACAACACTCGCCAAATATCGCCACAACACTCGCTGTAATATCGCCACAACACTCGCCAAATATCGCCACAACACTCGCCAAATATCGCCAACACTCGCCAAATATCGCCAATACTCGCCAAATATCGCTACACAATACTTCGCTGAATATCGCCAAATACGCCACACCAACTCCCGCCAAACACCTTTCGCCAAATATCGCCAAACACTCGCCAAATATCGCTAAACACTCATAAATATGGATAACACTATGAAACACGTTAACAGCGAGAGCAGCACCCGAACTAAATGAAGACGTAGAGAGTTTCCTAATAACTCAACTCTCTACAAACAACCCGAATCTAACCTTTAGTTTTATCCTAAGGCTAATATTAACCTAACCCTAGTACTGTGTGTAATATTCTTTAAATAATTCTAAGTTTATATTCATCATCCGTCTCATATTTTTTAGCCTTTTGTGAATCAATCTTTTAAAAAAAAAATTCAAAAGTTAAATTATATATAAAAATCGTAACTTGTTTTTTTTTTACCTAAGTATAATCTAAATTTCTCTATTAAATCACACACACACACACACACACACACACACACACACACACACACACACACACACACACACACACACACACGTCACCCGCTACCAGCAACACCTGGTAATGATCAGCTGTGAGGCGTGTCTCTAACAGTAGGTGAGGGAGGAGGGTGGGGAATGAGGGAAGGAAGGAAGGAAGGAAGGAGGGAGGAGAGGGTAAGGAGGGAAGGAAGGAAGGAAGGAGAGAGAGAGAGGAGAGAGAGAGAGAGAGAGAGAGAGGTAGAGAGAGTAATCACCATGGCCAGGTAATGACGCGGTACAGGTGTTACTATCTTAATTGGCAGTGACGTTTCACCCCGGCCAGGTGAACCTTGTTCTTCATATGTAAATTAAGTGAATAACAAAACAGAAAATATGTAATAAAAATGATAATCTCATTCACCTAACATATAGTCATTTATTTTTTTTTTCTATAAATGTGGATACTTGAAGTATATTTTTTTTTATATTTAATAAAAATAAAATTTCAATTTCATACAAGAAAAACACCACCAGACAAGTCAGTACAGGAGGAATTAATTAAAACACATATCAAATAAAACAATGTAAAGACATTAATTGAATAAAACTGCCAAACAACACCAATCTGAATTCAAACAATAAAAACATAAAAAAAACACTAATTCAATTTAAAACAGCCCTCCAGCTCCCCCATTAATAATTAACCCCATCTCCGGCACCAAACCCAGTAATAGTGCACGTTATACCTGGAGTTGACCACTTGGTGAAGTAATTATTATTAACACGAGCACAGGTGTGGTGTTTGATTTACCTGGAGGTGTTCATGTTTATGAAATCACTCTGTCATTATATATTGAGTGGTCTCTTGTCTATCTCTATTTCTGTCCGTCTGTTTGTTCTCTATCCATCTTATCATCGACTTCTAACTTAATTCCTCCCTCCTCACCTCAAACCTCAATAGATGCATAAGTCATCATCTGGCTAAAATTACTACCAATAACACCTCCCACCTCCCAACACTATCAATTACCTACTAATAACCACGTTACACCATTTCTCTGCACCAGCTTCAATCACCCCCCCCCGTAATGCGCTCGTTAACTGCCAATTGGTTTAGTGTCCGGAGTTATGGCCGTAATTAGTTGACATGTTTTTAAAGGTAAGAGTAAATTTGGTTAATCAACTCCTCTAGTGAAGATGTGTGATATATGATTACTTAACGTAGAGAGAGAGAGAGAGAGAGAGAGAGAGAGAGAGAGAGAGAGAGAGAGAGAGAGAGAGAGAGAGACTGAAAATAACAGTAGGAAAGGCTGTATAAATTATTTTAATATTAACTGGGGAAAATATGAAAAGTAATAAAAGTTGTAAGAAAGTGAAAAAGTAATAAAAAATTAAAAAAATCAACGAAAAGTAATTAAAGTTGCATAATAGGTAAAGTATTAGTGTAATTTGTACCCGTTAAAATTAATTAACAAATACAGGTGTTATTATCCTCAGTGGTTTAATATTTATGAAATTTCCTAAGTATATCAAAAAATTATAACACAGTAGTTAGGTAATGAAAGTACTTGGGACTGAAAAGTAGAAAGTAGAAGAGAAACTATATGTCTGAAAAGCGGTAAAGTTTGAAAGTAAAAGTACATAACATTGAAAAATAAAGTAAGGAAAATATAAATATCCTAAACTATTATTAACCTAAAAAAGTATTAAAGTACAAAAATGAAAAGTAGATAAAAGTACCAGGTGACGTCACCAACAATAACAATGACGTCGCCTTACTAACAATGACGTCACCACAACAACAACGGACGTCACCACAACAACAATGACGTCACCATAATAAACAACGGTCGTCACCATAACAACGACGTCACCACAACAACAACGACGTCACCACACAATTGACGTCACCACAACAACAATAACGTCACCACAACAACAACGACGTCATTATCGAACAATGACGTCACCACCACCATACATCGAACCAACATACTTCACCAGGTCAAATCTTTTACTCATTATTATTTGGTTCCAGTGGACGAGAATAGCAACAAAAAATACCTAGTCAAGTCCTGGACGCGAGGTTTATCAAATGGTTATTTTTTATAGATATGTGGCTGATAATTCTTTTTTAGAATACGTAAATGATGAGAATTTAGTATTTTTGTTATTCGCGTAATCAACTAAGGAATTATTACTATTGAGTTTATCAATTGGGTATTTTTTATAAGATGTGGATTTTTTATACGATGTGGGATTTTTTATGGGGGATTTTTTTTTATGTGGGGGGATTTTTTTATACGATGTGGGGATTTTTATATGATGTGGGATTTTTATATCAAATGTGGCTTTTTTTATAAGGGGATTTTGTATACGACGGGGGTTTTTTATATGATGTGTATTTTTATATGATGTGGGATTTTCTTATATTAAATGTGTTTTTTTTTATAAGTGGATTTTATACGAGTGGGGATTTTGTATATGACGTGGGGGATTTTTATACGATGTGTATTTTTTTATACGATGTGGATTTTTTGTGGGATTTTTTACTGTGATGTGGGATTTTTATTGATGTGGGGTTTTTCTATATCAAATGTGCTTTTATAAGTGGGGATTTTGGTATATGACGGGGATTTTGTATACGATGATTTTTTTTGTATACGATGTGGGGGATTTTTATCGATGTGGATTTTCTTATATCAAATGTGGGTTTTTTTTTTATGAGGATTTTGTATGACGCGTGGGGTTTTTTATAAGAAGTGGGGATTTTTGGTTGTTGTTTTTTTAATGGATAGGAGATGAGACTTTGGGGATTTTTTGTATATATATACTAAAGCGTCTCACTTACTGCCAGCTCTGGACTCAAAACCGGACGTTGGGTCGAGAGGCGAGTTATATTTCAACTCAGCCACTGCAACAATGGAAGTTATATATAGGAAGTAATGTATTAAATATATAAATAGAAAATAACTTATTTAACTACAAATATATTAAAAAAGAGGGTTGAAGATAAACAAAAAATATGTTTATTTCTCTTTAATTGACTTTTTTTTTCTTTTTCATTTCCTTCAGGGTGTTTAGGTTGGTCAAAATTCCCTGAACACTTTTGCAAACATTCTGTAACATGAACTGAGGTTGTGTATGTGTGAGGGGGTATTTGAGGCACACACACACACACACACACACACACACACACACACACACACACACCCTGATGAGTCGTCAACTATAAAGAGGGGGGGGAGGAGAGGAGGAGGAGGAGGGTGAGGAGGATGAGAGGGACTGATCTAACCTATGACCTCACCTCTCACCCCCACATCTCACCACCTGTCCCCCCCACCTACTCTCTCACCACCTGTTGGTACCATCATGCCCCTCACCTCCACTTCACCCCCCAGAAGTGCCAGTCACCCCCACCTGTGTCACACCTTGCCACATCACAACCTAACCTATATATACTTTCAATATAACCTCTTCCTATATATTGCGTATTTACATATCCAGTTCTATATTCCAATGGGATTTATTTAATTATTTCGTTATGCTTATATAGATTATTTTATTGATGTTTATTAAATAAGTCGAGTAATTATAGGTTTATGTGTAATTATCGTATAGGTATATAGTTTGGTTGTGGTTTATGTATAATTTATATGGTTATAGATGGTTTAGGGTCTTGGTAATTATAGAGGTTAAGATTATTTTTTGGTGGTTAAATTACTATAAATCCTACTACTACTACTACTACTACTACCACTACTACCAGCACCATTACCACCAATTATTACTACCAATTATTACTACCAGCACCATTACTACTTACTATCAACACTGACCACTGTACTACCAGCACTACCACCACCATTACTACCACACTAGAACCACTCATCACAACACCACCACCACTACTACTACCACACTACCACCACTACCAGTACTACGCCGTGACCAGGGCTACCAGCGACCACTACTACTACCACTCACCAGCAGTACCAGCACCACAACAAACCATGACCACCTACCAACGACCACCACCACCACCACTACCACATCATTTACCAGCACATGCCGTGACCACTAGAGTGAACAAACACGGTGGTGGGCGGGCAAGGCAGCGTGGTTCAAACAAAGATTATATTTAATTGAGTGAAGGCGGTGAAGCGGAACATGCGAGGTAGTGAATAAAGTGTATCATTTCATCATCTGTCTTCGTAATTTGAGGTTAACACGAGAGGGTAAACACATTATTGTCACCTGAAAATGAACAGCAAGTTTACCTGCCTGGCGGAGTCAAGTGAGTAGCAATTGGGGGTGTCGACCTGTGGCCTAGTGTACAGTGTGTTAGCCAGCCAGCCACCAGTACTGTACCTGGTGTCGACCTGAGCCCTAGTGTACAGTGTGTTAGCTAGCCAGCCAGCCAGAGTACATGGGGTGTCGACTCAGGTTTAGTAGTGTACAGTGTGTTAGCTGTACAAATAGCCAATTAGTATTTTGTCTGGGAATGACCTCAGGCCCAGTGTACAGGTGTTAGCCAGCCAGCCACTCAGTACTGTACCTGGGTGGACCTAGGGCCCTAGTGTACAGTGTGTTAGGCCAGCCAGCCAGCCACCAGTACTACCTGGGGTGTCGACTGTGGCCCTAGTGTACAGTGTGTTAGCCAGCCAGCCACCAGTACTGTACCTGGGTGTCGACCTGTACCTAGTGTACAGTGTGTTAGCCAGCCAGCCAACAGTACGTACCTGGGCGCCCTGGTCTCAGTGTACAGTTAGCCAGCCAGCCACCAGTACTGTACCTGGTGTCGACTCTGGCTTAGTGTACGGTGTGTTGTTAGCCAGCCGGCCAACAGTACTGTACCTGGGGTGTCGACCTGGGCCCTAGTGTACTGTGTTAGCCAGCCAGCCACCAGTACTGTACCTGGGTGTCGACTCTGGTCTCTAGTGTACAGTGTGTGTGTGTAGCCAGCCAGCCACCAGTACTGTACCTGGGGTCGACTCTGGGCCTAGTGTACAGTGTGTTAGCCAGCCGCCAGCCACCAGTACTGTACCTGGGGTGTCGACCTGTGGCCTCAGTGTACAGTGTGTACAGGACCAGCCACCAGTACTGTACCTGGCGACCTGTGGCCCTAGTGTACAGTGTGTTAGCCAGCCAGCCACCAGCACTGTACCTGGGTGTCGACTGAGGCCCTAGGTACAGTGTGTTAGCCAGCCAGCCAGCCACCAGTACTGTGCCTGTGTCGACCTGTGGCCCTAGTGTACAGGTGTTAGCACAGCCAGCCACCAATACTGTACCTGGGGTGTCGACCTGTGGCTCTAGTGTACAGTGTGTTAGCAGCCAGCCAGCCACCAGTACTGTACCTGGGTGTCGATTCTGGCCCTAGTGTGTCAGTGTGAATAGCCAGCCACCAGTACTGTACCTGGGGTGTCGACCTGTGGCCCTAGTGTACAGTGTGTTAGTCGCCAGCCAGCGCATTGTACCTGGGGTGGACACTAGCCCTTAGTGTACAGTGTGTTAGCCAGCCAGCCAAGTACTGTACAGTCGACCAGTCTTAGTGTACAGTGAGCACAAGCAGCCACCAGTACTGTACCTGGGGTGTTGACTCTGGGCTCCTAGTGTACAGTGTGTGTTAGCCAGCCAGCCACCAGTACTGTACCTGGGGTGTCGACCTGTGGCCCTAGTGTACAGTGTGTTAGCCAGCCAGCCAGCCAATAGTACTGTACACCTGGGGTGTCGACCTGTGGCCCTAGTGTGCAGTGTGTTAGCCAGCCAGCCACCAGTACTGTACCTGGGTGTCGACCTGTGGCCCTAGTGTACAGTGTGTTAGCCAGCCAGCCAGCCACCAGTACTGTACCTGGGGTGTCGACCTTTAGTACAGGTGTTAGCCAGCCAGCCAGCCACCATTACTGTACCTTGAATGACCTGGGCCTTAGTGTACAGTGTGTTAGCCAGCCAGCCAGCCACCAGTACTGTACTCTGGGTCGACCTGGGCCCTAGTGTACAGTGTGTTAGCCAGCCAGCCAGCCACCAGTACTGCCCGGTGTCGACCAGCCCTAGTGTACAGTGTGTTAGCCAGCCAGCCAGCCAATAGACTGTACCTGGGGTGTCGACCTGGCCCTAGTGTACAGTGTGTTAGCCAGCCAGCCAGCCACCAGTACTGTACCTGGGAGTGACCTGTGGCCCAGGTTAGCCAGCTAGCCACCAGTACTGTACCTGGTGTCGTCTTGTGGCCAGGTGCGTGTTAGCCAGCCAGCCAGCCACCAGTACTGTACCTGGGGTGTTGACCTTTATTAGTGTACAGTGTGTTAGCCAGGCCAGCCAGCCACCAGTACTGTACCTGGGTGTCGACCTGTGGCCCTAGTGTACAGTGTAGCCAGCCAGCCAGCCACCAGCATTTGGATTTGGGGCCTCAGTGTTTAGGTGGTGTTAGCCAGCTGCTGTAGCCACCAATACTGCTCTGGGGTGTCGACCTGTGGCCCTAGTGTGACAGTGGTGTTAGCCAGCCAGCCACCAGCATTGTAACAATGGGTGTGGCTGACTCTGGTCCTAGTGTACAGTGTGTTTAGCCAGCCAGCCACCAGTACTGTACCTGGGTGTGTCGACTTGTGTGTTGGTTGTTCTGTGGCCCTAGTGTACAGTGTGTTAGCTTGTCAGCCAGCCATCAGTACTGTACCTGGGGTGTCGACCTGGCCCTAGTGTACAGTGTGTTAGCCAGCCAGCCAGCCACCAGTCATGTCACCTGGGGAGTCGACCTGTGGCCCTAGTGTACAGTGTGTGTTAGCCAGCCAGCCACCAGTACTGTACCTGGGTGTCGACCTGGGCCCTAGTGTACAGTAGTGTTAGCCAGCCAGCCACTGGGCATTGTACCTGGGGTGTCGACCTGGCCTAGTGGCTGTTAAGAGCAGCGCAGGCCAACAGTACTGGGTCTGGCGACCTGTGGCCTAGTGTGTTGTGTTGCCAGCCAGCCAGCCAGCCACCAGTACTGTACCTGGGGTGTGTGACCTGTAGCCCTAGTGTACAGTGTGTTAGCCAGCCAGCCAGCCACCAGTACTGTACCTGGGGTGTCGACCTGGCCCTAGTGTACAGTGTTAGCTCAGCCACAGTACTGTACCTGGGTGTCCCTGGTCTTAGTGTACAGTGTGTGTAGCCAGCCACCAGTACTACCTGGGTGTCGACTGTGGCCAGTGTGCAGTGTGGTTAGCCAGCCAGCCACCAGTACTGTACCTGGGTGTCGACCTGGGCTCAGTGTCTGGCAGTGTTAGGCCAGCCAGCCAGCCACCATACTGTACCTGGGGTGTCGACCTGTAGCTCTAGTGTCTTACAGTGTGTTAGCCAGCACCAGCCACCAGTACTGTACCTGGGTGTCTGAATTGTGTAGTCCTGGTGTAGCAGTAAAGAGTTGACAAATTAGTATTGTACCTGGGTGTCGACCTGGCCCTAGTGTGCAGTGTGTTAGCCAGCCAGAGCCACCAGTTGTACCTGTGGGCCCTAGGCGTGTACAGTGTGTTAGGCTGCCACACCTCAGTACTGTACCTGGGGTGTCCCTGTGCTAGTGTACAGTGTGTTAGCCAGGCCAGCCACCAGTACTGTACCTGGGTGTCGACCTAGGCCCTAGTGTACAGTTAGTGTGTCAGCCAGCCACTCAGTACTGTACCTGGGGTGTCGACCAGGTCCTAGTGTGTGCAGCAATGGTGTTGTTAGCCAGCCAGCCACCAGTACTTCGAATTGGTGTTTGACCTGTAGCCCTAGTGTACAGGTGTGTGTTAGCCAGCCAGCCACCCAGTACTGTACCTGGGTGTCGACCTGTGGCCTAGTGTACAGTGCAGTATGTTGATAAGCACCAGTACTGTACCTGGGGTGTCGACCTGTCCCTAGTGTACAGTGTGGTTAGCCAGCCAGGCCAACAGTACTGCATCCTGGGGTGTCGACCTGTAGCCTAGTGTACAGTGTGTTAGCTGTGCCAGGCCACCAGTACTGTACCTGGGGGTGTCGACCTGTGGCCCTAGTGTATGGTATTGGGCCAGCCAGCCAGCCACCAGTGGTTTGCCTTGGGTGTCGACCTGGCCCTAGTGTACAGTGTGTTAGCCAGCCAGCCAGCCACCAGTACTGTACCTAGGGTGACTGTAGCCCTAGTAGTGTAGTGTTGTTAGCCAGCCACCAGTACTGTACCTGGGTGTCGACTCAGGCCCTAGTGTACAGTGTTTGGCCAGCCAGCCAGCCACCAGTACTGTACCTGGTGTCGACCTGTGGCCTCTGTGTACAGTGTGTTTAGCCAGCCACCAGTGCTGTACCTGGGGTGTCGACCTAGGCCCTAGTGTACAGTGTGTTAGCCAGCCAGCCACCAGTACTGTACCTGGGGTGTCGACTGTGGCCTAGGTGTACAGTGTGTTAGGCCAGCCAGCCAGCCACCAGTACTGTACCTGGGGTGTCGACCTGTGGCTCTAAAAGTGTACAGGTGTTAGCCACAGCCAATTAGCACTGTGTACCTGTGTCGACCTGTGGCCCTAGGTAAAAGTGTGTTAGCCAGCCAGCCACCAGTACTGTACCTGTGTCGACTCTGGCCCTAGTGTACAGTGTGTTAGCCAGCCAGCCACCAGTATCTGTACCTGGGGGTAGCCCTGTGGCCCTAGTGTACAGTGAAGCAGCCAGCCACCAGTACTGTACCTGGTGTCGACTCTGGGTCTCTAGTGTATGTGTGTGTTAGGCCAGCCACCAGCCCAGTCCAAATGCCTGGGACTGTGGTCTTAGTGTGCAGTGTGTGAACAGTCAGCCACCAGTGCACTGGGGGTGTCGACTCTGGTCTCTATGTACAGTGTGTGTTAGCCAGCCAGCCACCAGTACTGTACCTGGGGTGTCGACTGAGGCCCTGGGTGCAGTGTGTGTGTTAGCCAGCCAGCCAGCTACACCAGAATACTGTACCTGGGGTGTCGACCCTGGCTCTAGTGTGCAGTAAAAGTGCTAGCCAGCCAGCCACCAGTACTGTACCTGGGGTGTCGACCTGGGGTCCTAGTGTACAGTGTGTTAGTAGCCAGCCAGTTAGCCACCAGTACTGTACACCTGGGGTGTCTTGACCTGTAGGCCCTAGTGTTACAGTGTTAGCAGCCAACAGCCAGCCACAGCACTGTACCTGGGGTGTTTGACCTGCCTAGTGTGAAGGAGTGTGTTAGCCAGCAGCTTAGCCACTAGTACTGTACCAGTGCTCGACCTGTAGCTCCTAGTGTACAGTGTTTGCCAGCCAACCAGCCACCAGTACTGTACCTGGGGTGTCGACCTGTGTCCTAGTGTACAGTGTGTTGCCAGCCAGCCACCAGTACTTCACTGGGACCTGTGGCCCTAGTGTACAGTGTGTTGTGGCCAGCCAGCGCACCAGTACTGTCCTGGGGTGTCGACCTGTGGCCCTAGTGTACAGGGCCAGCCAGCCAACCATACTGTACCTGGGTGTCGACCTGTAGCAAGTGCGTGTTAGCTGTTAGCCAGCCAGCCAGGAGGAAGATGGTTACTGTAGATATGAGGGTGGTGACAATAGAGAGGAGATATAGACCATCATGTACAGTAGGTACCTTTGCTGGCTCCTGTGATGAGACTCATCTGTGCTTGTTACACTGTGCTGTACCAGCAACAACTACTGCCGTTACTGCTACTTACTATAACAATTCTACTACTACTACAGCTACAACAAGCAACAACTACCACTCAAATCTGTCACTATGAATTAACACAACCACCTCTCCTGCACCATTGCTCCCTCCTCCTCCCCTCCTGGAAAACACCAAAACCACGAGATAATAAATAAAACACACACAATAATCACACACACACACAATAATAACACACACACACACACACACACACTTCTGTTGTAGTAGGGGCTTGTTCTTTAATGATAGGTCTTTATAGGAACTCCTCCTCATATCCAGAAACCCTCCCCTAAGCCACTTCACCTAGCTAGACCCTCCTCCCAGCCTCTTCACCTAGCTAGGACCTCCCCCAGCCTCTTCACCTAGGCATCCTCCTCCCAGCCTTCACCTAGCTAGACCTCCTCCCAGCCTTGTTGGCTAGCCTCTTCCTGCCTTCACCTAGCTGGTCCTCCCTCCCAGCTCTCTCTTCTTGTGACCTTGTTCCATTGGCCAGCCCTCCCTCCAGCCTCTTTCTCCTAGCTAGGCCTCCTCCGTTTGTTGGGGTTTTGTGGTTGTTTTTTGTGTTTGGGTGTTTGGGTTCTCCCAGCCTTTCACCTGGCTAGGCTTAGCTTTTTTCTCCTGTTGCCTCCTCCAGCCTGTCTACTCTGCTGGGCCTCTACCAGCCTTCTCCTGGCTAGACCCCTCCTCCCAGCCCTTGCTCCCACAGACCTCCTCCTTCCCAGGCCTCTTCACCTTGTGCCTGTGGCTGTGCCTCCCTCCAGCTCTCTTCACCTGGCTAGACCCCTCCTCCCAGCCTTTCTTCCAGCTGGCCTTAGCCTTCCCTGAAGCCCTCTTCACAGCTCCTAGCTAGACCTCCTCCCAGCCTCTTCACCTGACTAGACCCCTCCTCCCCAGCCTCTTCTCCTAGCTAGACTCCCTCCTGCCTTCTTCACCTGCTAGACCCCTCCTCCCAGCCTCTTCCTATTCGACCCCTCCCTCCCAGCCTCTTCACCTAGCTGAGCCCCCTCCTCCCAGCCTCTTCTCCTGCTAGACCCCCTCCCTCCAGCCTATTCACCCCTCCCTCCTCTTCTCTTCTCTGCTGACCTCCCTCCCCAGCCTCTTCACCTAGCTAAACCCCTCCTCCCAGCCTCTTCACCTAGCTGAGACCCCTCCTCCCAGCCTCTTCACTGGCTAGACCCCCTCTCCAGCTCTTCCTGTGCTCCCTCCCGCCTCTTTCTAGCTAGACCCCTCCTCCCTTTTTTTGTTTTTGTGTTACCTCTTCTCTGCTTAGACCTCCCTCCAGCTCTTCTCCTTGCTGAGCCCCTCCTCCAACCTCTTCACCTAGCTGGGCCCCTCCCAGCCTCTTTACCTGGCTGAGCCCCTCCTCCCCTCCTCTTCACCTAGCTGAGCCCCTCCCTCCCAGCCTCTTCTCCTAGCTGGACCACCTCCCTCCCAGCCTCTTCACCTAGCTAGGCCCCTCCTCTAGCCTCTTCTCCTAGCTGGACCTCCTCCCAGCCTCTTCACCTAGGTGAGCCCCTCCTCCCCAGCCACTTCTCTAGCTAGACCCTCCCTCCCAGCCTCTTCTCCTAGCTTAGACCCCTCCTCCCTAGCCTCTTCTCCTAGCTTTAGCCCCCTCCCTCCCAGCCTCTTCACCTGGCTAGACCCCTCCCCAGCCTCTTCTCCTAGCTTAGACCCCTCCTCCCAGCCTCTTCTCCCTAGCTAGGCCCCCTCCTCCCAGCCTCTTCTCCTAGCTAGACCCCTCCTCGGCGCTCTTCTCCTGGACTCCCCTCCTCCCAGCCTCTTCTCTCCTAGCTGGAGCCCCCTCCCTCCCAGCCTCTTCCTAGCTGGACCCCTCCTCCCAGCCTCTTCTCCTAGCTGAGCCCCTCCTCCTAGCCCTCTTCTCCTAGCTGGGCCCCCCCTCCCAGCCTCTTCTTTCTAGCTGAGGCCCCTCCCTCCCAGCCTCTTCACCTATTCAGACCCCCTCCCCTCCCAGCCCTTTCCTAGCTGGTCCCTCCCCTCCTTGCCTCTTCTCCTAGCTAGGCCCCTCCCTCCTTTTTTGTTAGCCTCTTCTCCTATTGGCCCCTCCCTGCTCTCTTCTCCTAGCTGGGCCCCTTCCCAGCCTCTCTTCCTAGCTGGGCCCCTCCTCCCAGCCTCTTCTCCTAGCTAGACCCTCCCCTCCCTCTTCTCCTAGTAGACCCCCTCCCCTCTAGCCTCTTCTCCTAGCTAGACCCCTCTTTTTTGTTCCTCCCAGCCTCTTCACCTAGCTGGGCCCCTCCTCCCCACTTCACCTGGCTGCCCCCTCCCTCCCTAGCCTCTTCTCCCTAGCTTCGACCCCTCCTCCAGCCTCTTCACTAGCTAGACCCCTCCCCTCCCAGCCTCTTCTCCTGGCTGACACCTCCTCCCAGCCTCTTCTCCCTAGCTGAGGCCCTCCTCCCTGCCTCTTCTCCTAGCTAGTTACCTCCCCCAGCCTCTTCTCTAGCTAGACGCCTCCCTCCTGGCCTCTTCTCCTAGCTGGCTTCCCTCTCCCAGCCTCTTCTCCTAGCTTCAGTTCCCTCCCATCTCTTCTCCTGGCTGGACCCCTCCTCCCAGCCTCTTCTCCTAGCTAAGGCCTCCTCCCAGCCTCTTCTCCTATCTGAGCCCCCCTCCCTCCCATCTCTCTTCTCTCTTCAGGCCCCTCCTCCCAGCCTCTTCTCCCTAGCTGAGCCCCTCCTCCTTCTCTTCTCCTGGCTAGACCTCCCCTCCAGCATCTTCTCCCTAGCTAGCCCCCTCCCCTCCAGCCTCTTCTCCTGGCTGGGCCTCCCTCCCAGCCTCTTCTCCCTGGCTAGACCCCCTCCTCCCAGCCTCTTCTCCTAGCTTCTGACCCCTCCTCCCCAACCTCTTCTCCTAGCTGAGCCCTCCTCCCAGCCTCTTCTCCTGAGACCCCTCCCTCCCAGCCTCTTCTCCTGGTGGCCTCCCCTCGCTCTTCTCTAGCTAGACCCCTCCTCCCAGCCTCTTCTCTAGCTAGACCTTCTCCCAGCCTCTTCCCTAGCTTCCCCTCCCCTTCCTCTTCTCCTAGCTAGGCCCCTCCTCCCCAGCCTCTTCACCTATTTAGACCCCCTCCCTCCTTCCTCTTCTCCCTGTGGTGCCTCCCTCCCCTTCCTTCTCCTAGCTAGGCCTCCTCCCCAGCCTTCTCTTCTCTGGCTACCCCTCCTCCCCAGCCTCTTCTCCTAGCTGGACCCTCCCCTCCCAGCCTCTTCTCTAGCTGGGCCCCCTCCTCCCAGCCTCTTCTCTAGCAGACCTCTCCTCCCAGCCTCTTCTCTAGCTAGACCCTCCCTCCCGGCCTCTTCACCTGGCTAGACCCTCCTCAGCCTCTTCTCCTATTAAGACCCCTCCTCCCAGCCTCTTCTCTCCTAGCTGGACCCCCCTCACCCAGCTCTTCTCCTAGCTTCAGGCTCCTCCTCCCAGCCTCTTCACCTAGCTAGACCTCTCCTCCCAGCCTCTTCTCCTAGCTAGGCCCCCTCCTCCAGCCTCTTCTCCTAGCTAGACCTCCCTCCAGCCTCTTCTCCTAGCTGAACCCCTCCCTCCCAGCCTCTTCTCCTAGCTTAGACCCCTCCCTCCCAGCCTCTTCTCCTAGCTAGACCCCCCCCTCCCCTCCCAGCCTCTTCACTAGCTTAGACCCCCTCCCTCCCAGCCTCTTCTCCTTCAGACCCCTCCTCCCAGCCCTTTCTCTATTAGACCTCCCTCCTGCTCTTCACCTAACTACCCCTCCTCCCAGCCTCTTCTCCTGCTAGACCTCCTCCCTAGCCTCTTCTCTAGCTAGACCTCCCTCCCAGCCTCTTCTCCTAGCTGGGCCTCCCCTCCCAGCCTCTTCTCCTAGCTAGAGCCTCCTCCCCAACCTCTTCTCCTAGCTAGTCCTCTCCTCCCAGCCTCTTCTCCTAGCTAGACACCTCCCCTCCCAGCCTCTTCTCCTACTTTACCCCTCCCTCCCCTTCTCTTCTCTCTTGACCCCTCCCTCCCCAGCCTCTTCTCCCTAGCTAGACCCTCTCCTCCCAGCCTCTTCTCCTAGCTGGACCTCCTCCCAGCCTCTTCACCTAGCTAGACCCCTCCTCCCGGCCTCTTCTCCTAGCTAGACCCTCCTCCTCCTCTTCTCCTGCTAGACCTCCTCCCAGCCTCTTCCCTAGCTAGGCCTCCTCCCAGCCTCTTCTCCTAGCTGGACCCCTCCCTCCCAGCCTCTTCTCCTAGCTGACCTCCTCCCAGCCTCTTCTCCTGGAGCCTCCCTCCCAGCCTCTTCTCCTAGCTGGGCCTCCTCCTAGCCTCTTCTCCCTAGCTAGATCCCCTCCCTCCCAGCCTCTTCTCCTAGCTGGGCCTCCTCAGCTCTTCTCCTGTAGACCCCCTCCCTCCCCAGCCTCTTCTCCTAGCTAGGCCCCTCCCTCCCAGCCTCTTCACCTAGCTAGACCCCCCTCCTCCCTTCCTCTTCTCCCTAGCTTCAGACCCCTCCCTCCCAGCCTTCTCTAGCTTGAGCCCTCCCCTCTGCCTCTTCTCCTAGCTAGACCCCTCCTCCCAGCCTCTTCTCCTAGCTAGACCTCCTCCCAGCCTCTTCTCCTAGCTGGCACCCCTCCTCCCTTTCTTCTCCTAGCTAGACCCCCTCCCTCTCCCAGCTCTTCTCTGCTGGCCTCCTCTAGCCTCTTCTCTAGCTTAGACCCCTCCCTCTCGCCTCTTCTCCTAGCTGGGCCCCCTCCCTCCCTTCCTCTTCTCCTAGCTAGCCTCCCCTCCCCAGCCTCTTCTCCTAGCTGAGCCTCCCTCTAGCCTCTTCACCTGCTTGAGCCTCCCCTCAGCCTCTTCTCCTAGCTAGCCACACCCTCCTCTGGCCTCTTCTCCTAGCTAGACCCCTCCTCCCAGCCTCTTCTCCCTGTTAGGCCTCCTCAGCCTCTTCTCCTAGCTGAGACCCCTCCTCTGGCCTCTTCTCCTAGCTGAACCCCTCCTCCCAGCTCTTCTCTAGCTAGACCCTCCTCCCAGCCTCTTCTCCTAGTTGACCTCCTCAGCCTCTTCTCTAGCTTAGAGCCCCTCCTCCCTTCCTCTTCACCTAGCTAGACCCTCCCTCCCCAGCCTCCACCTAGCTTAGCCCCCCTCCCCTCCCAGCCTCTTCCTAGTGGATCCTCCTCCTCCCAGCTTCTTCTCCCTAGCTGGGCCCCCTCCTCCCAGCCTCTTCTCCCTAGCTAGACCCCCTCCCTCCCAGCCTCTTCACCTAGCTAGACCCCTCCCCCTAGCTAGACCCCTCCTCCCAGCCTCTTCACCTAGCTGGGCCCCCCCTCCTGGCCTCTTCACCTAGCTAGACCTCCTCCCAGCCTCTTCTCCCTGTTAGACCTCTCCCTAGCCTCTTCTCCTAGCTGAGGCCCCTCCTCCAGCCTCTTCTCTAGCTAGACCCCCTCCCTCCCTGCCTCTTCACCTAGCTAGACCCCCTCCCTCTAGCCTCTTCTCCCTAGCTAGACCCTCCTCCTAGCCTCTTCACCTAGCTAGACCCCTCCTCCCCTCACCTGCTTCACCCCTCCTAGCTAGACCCCTCCAGCCTCTTCACCTGAGCCCCCCTCCCTCCCTTCCTCTTCACCTAATCAGACCCCCTCCTCCCAGCCTCTTCACCTAGCTAGACCTCCTCCCAGCCTCTTCACTAGCTAGCCTCCTCCCAGCCTCTTCACCTAGCTAGACCCTCCCTCCCAGCCTCTTTCTATAGGGTCCTCCCTGCCTCTTCACTAGCTAGACACCCCCCTCCCTTGGCCTCTTCACCTAGCTGGACCCCCTCCAAGCCTCTTCACCTAGCTAGACCCCCCTCCCTCCTAGCCTCTTCTCCCTTAGACCCCTCCTCCCCAGCCTCTTCACCTAGCTAGGCCTCCCTCCCAGCCTCTTCTCCTAGCTAGACCCCTCCTCCCAGCCTCTTCCCTAGCTGGGCCTCCTCTAGCCTCTTCACCTGGCTGACCCCTCCCTCTAGCCTCTTCACCTAGCTAGGCCCCTCCCTCCCAGCCTCTTCACCTAGCTTGACCCTCCCCTCCCAGCCTCTTCACCTAGCTAGACCTCCCCTCCCAGCCTCTTCACCTAAGACCTCTCCTCTCTTCCCTAGCTAGCCCTCCTAGCTAGACCCCCCTCCCAGCCTCTTCTCTAGCTGGAGCCCCTCCTCCCAGCCTCTTCACCTAGCTAGAACCCCCTCCTCCCTAGCCTCTTCTCCTAGCTAGACCCCTCCCCTCCCAGCCTCTTCTCCCTAGCTGAAACCCCTCCTCCCTTACCTTCTCCTAGTAGACCCCTCCCCTCCCAGCCTCTTCTCCTAGCTAGACCCCTCCTCCCAGCCTCTTCTCCCTAGCTAGACCTCCCTCCCAGCCTCTTCTCCTTCAAACCCCTCTCCCAGCCTCTTCTCCTAGCTAGACCTCCCTCTAGCCTCTTCTCCTGCTAGGCCTCCCTCCCAGCCTCTTCTCTCCTAGACCCCCTCCTCCCAGCCTCTTCTCTCCTAGCTAGACCCCTCCCCTCAGCCTCTTCACCTAGCTGGACCCTCCCTCCCAGCCTCTTCTCCTAGCTAGACCCCTCCTCCCAGCCTCTTCACCTATGACCCTCCCCTCCCAGCCTCTTTCACCTAGCTGGGCCTCCTCTAGCCTCTTCACCTAGACCCCTCCTCCCCAGCCTCTTCTCCTAGCTGAACCCCTCCTCCCCAGCCTCTTCTCCTAGCTAGACCTCCTCCTTCTTCTCTAGCTAGACCCCTCCCTCCCCAGCACTACTCTGCTTCAAGCCCCTCCTCCCAGCCTCTTCTCCTAGCTAGACTCCTCCCTCCCAGCCTCTTCTCTCCTTAGACCCCTCCCCTCCCAGCCTCTTCTCCTTCAGACCCCCTCCTCCCAGCCTCTTCTCCTAGCTAGACCCCTCCCCCTCAGCCTCTTCACCTAGCTAGACCCCTCCCTCCAGCCTCTTCTCCTAGCTAGGCCCCTCCTCAGCCTCTTCCCTAGCTAGGCCTCCTCCCAGCCTCTTCTCCTAGCTAGACTCCTCCTCTAGCCTCTTCACTAGACTCCTCCCCTCAGCCTCTTCTCCTAGCTAGACCCTCCCTCCCAGCCTCTTCTCCTACTAGACCCCCTCCTCCCAGCCTCTCTTCTAAACCTCCCTCCAGCCTCTTCTCCTAGCTAGACCCCTCCCTCTCTTCTCTAGCTCACCCTCCCTCTTCTCTACTCAGACCCCCTCCCTCTAGCCTCTTCACCTAGCTAGACCCTCCCTCCCTTCTCTTCTCCTACTTGACCTCCTCCCCACTTCTTCCTACTGCCTCCTCCCCTCTAGCCTCTTCACCTAGCTAGACCCCTCCCCTCCCCACTCTTCACCTAGCTAGACACCTCCCTCCTTACTCTTCACCTAGCTAGACCCTCCCTCCCCAGCCTCTTCTCCCTATGGGCCTCCCTAGCCTCTTCACTAGCTGAGGCCCTCCCTCCCTGCTCTTCACCTAGCTAGGCCCCTCCTCTAGCCTCTTCACCTAGCTAGACCTCCCCTCCCAGCCTCTTCACCTATTTGGGACCTCCTCCCCAGCCTCTTCACTAGCTAGACCCTTTCCTCCCTCCCCAGCCTCTTCACCTAGCTAGACCCCCTCCCTCCTAGCCTCTTCTCTAGCTTGGCCTCCCTCCCAGCCTCTTCTCTCTCCCTTTCTCTAGCTGAGCTCCCTCCCTTCTCTTCCTAGACCCCTCCCCTCACTTCACCTCCCCTCCCCTACTTTTAGTCCCCTCCCCTTCTACGCCTCCCTCCCTCTCTTCACCTAGACCTCCCCTCCCTTCTCTTCTCCTTTAGACCCTCCCCTCCCCTCTTCTCTGTAGACCCCTCCCCTCCCCTCTACCTAGCTGGACCCCTCCCCTCCCCTCTCTTCTCCTAGCTAGACCCCCTCCTCCCCAGCCTCTTCTCCTAGCTAGACCCCTCCCTCCCAGCCACTTCACCTAGCTAGACCCCTCCTCCCAGCCTCTTCTCCTGGCCTCCTCCCCAGCCTCTTCACCTAGCTAGACCCCCTCCTCAGCCTCTTCACTAAGCTGACCCCTCCTCCCAGCCTCTTCACCTAGCTAAACCTCCTCAGCCTCTTCACCTGCTTCAGACCCCTCCCTTCTCCTAGCTTAAACCCCCCCTCCCTTCTCTTCTACTACCTCCTCCCAGCTCTTCTCCTCTTAGACCCCTTCCTCTTCTACTCCCCCTCCTCCTTACTTTCTCTAGACTTCCCCTCCCCCCTCTCTTCTCTCCTTGACCTCCCCTCGCCTCTTCTCTACTTCACCCCTCCCTCCCAGCCTCTTCACCTAGGTAGACCTCCCCTCCCTTTACCTCTTCTCTACTTGACCCCTCCCCTCCCCTTCTTACTGCTAGACCCCTCCCTCCCCAGCCTCTTCACCCTCCCCTCCCAGCCTCTTCACCTAGCTGGACCCCTCCCTCCCAGCCTCTTCACTAGCTTAGACCCCTCCTCCAGCCTCTTCACCTAGCTACCTCCCCCCAGCCTCTTCACCTAGCTAGACCTCCCCAGCCTCTTCTCCTAGCTGAGCCCCTCCTCCCCAGCCACTTCACCTAGCTAGACCTCCTCAGCCTCTTCACCCTAGCTAGACCTCCCCTAGCTAGACCCTCCCCTCTAGCCACTTCACCTAGCCACACCTCCCCAGCCTCTTCTCTAGCTAGACCCCTCCCTCCCCAGCCACTTCACCTAGCTAGACCTCCTCCCAGCCTCTTCACCTAGCTAGACCTCTAGCTAGACCTCCCTCCAGCCACTTCACCTAGCTAGACCTCTAGCCACTTCACCCTACAGCTAGACCCCCTCCCCAGCCTCTTCACCTAGCTGACCCTCTAGCCACTTCACCTAGCTACACCCCGTCCTCCGTCCAGCCTCTTCTCCTAGGTAGAGACCCCGGCCCTTGTCCTGGCCTTAGCTGGGGACGTCTGCTTTGAGGAAGAAGGATTGGACGAGGTCAACTGGGGTGTGGTGCAGGATACGTGCGTGTTTGTGTTGCCTACGATTGTTTGTTCAGTGATGACAATATAAGAATGCAAAGCGGCGCCAGTGAGTGAGGAAGGAAGTGAGAGAGAGAGCTTAGTGAGGACTGAGTGAGAGACTGAGAGAGAGAGACTGAGAGAGAGACTGAGTGAGACTGGTGAGAGACTGGTGAGGGCTTGAGTGAGGGAAGGAGTGAGAGAGAGAGACTTAGTGAGGAGACTGAGAGAGAGAGCTGAGAGAGAGACTGAGGAGAGACTGAGAGAGAGACTGGGGAGAGAGACTGAGTGAGAGACTGAGTAAGAGACTGAGAGGGTGAGGAGACTGAGTGAGGAGCTGGTGAGGACTGGTGAGAGACTGGGAGAGGCTGGGGAGAGACTGAGTGAGACTGAGTGAGAGACTGAGAGAGAGACTGAGAGAGAGAGACTGAGGAGAGAGAGGGAGCTGGTGAGACTGAGTGAGAGACTGAGAGAGACTGAGAGAGAGACTGAGTGAGAGACTGAGTGAGAGAGACTGAGAGAGACTGAGAGAGAGAGACTGAGAGAGAGACTGAGTGAGAGACTGAGAGAGAGAGAGACTGAGGAAGATGAGAGGGCAGAGAGGAGTGAGAGAGAGAGAGAGAGAGAGAGAGAGAGAGAGAGAGGAGTGAGACTGAGTGAGACTGAGAGAGGAGCTGAGAGAGAGGAGGAGAGGAGACTGAGAGAGAGAGAGAGAGAGAGACTGAGGTGAGGG
>NW_024744238.1:0-10127 GCF_018991925.1 Homarus americanus | reverse complement strand
CGAGGAGCGGATAAGGGAAGAGATAGGCACACACGGTGGCGCTGCCGGCGCCGTGGATAGCAAGAGAAGGTGCAGTTTGATCTGATCATCTGGTTTGCTATTTCTCTAAGGCCAACGTGCGGTCCCTCGCCCAATGTCTTCCGCCTTGCTGTAGGTCGAGGAGCGGATAAGGGAGGAGATAGGCACACACGGTGGCGCTGCCGGCGCCGAGTATAGGAAGAGAAGGTGCAGTTTGATCTGATCATCTGGTTTGCTATTTCTGTAAGGCCAACGTGCGGTCCCTCGCCCAATGTCTTCCGCCTTGCTGTAGGTCGAGGAGCGGATAAGGGAAGAGATAGGCACACACGGTGGCGCTGCCGGCGCCGAGGATAGCAAGAGAAGGTGCAGTTTGATCTGATCATCTGGTTTGCTGTTTCTCTAAGGCCAACTTGCGGTCCCTCGCCCAATGTCTTCCGCCTTGCTGTAGGTCGAGGAGCGGATAAGGGAGGAGCTAGGCACACACGGTGGCGCTGCCGGCGCCGAAGATAGCAAGAGAAGGTGCAATGGATCTGATCATCTGGTTTGCTATTTCTCTAAGGCCAACGTGCGGTCCCTCGCCCAATGTCTTCTGCCTTGTTGTAGGTCGAGGAGCGGATAAGAGAGAAGATAGGCACACTCGGTGTCGCTGCCGGCGGCGAGGATAGCAAGAGAAGGTGCAGTTTGATCTGATCATCTGGTTTGCTATTTCTCTAAGGCCAACGTGCGGACCCTCGCCCAATGTCTTCTGCCTTGCTGTAGGTCGAGCAGCGGTTAAGGGAGGAGATAGGCACACACGGTGGCGCTGCCGGCGCCGAGGATAGCAAGAGAAGGTGCAGTTTGATCTGATCATCTGGTTTGCTATTTCTCTAACGCCAACGTGCGGTCCCTCGCCCAATGTCTTCTGCCTTCCTGTAGGTCGAGGAGCGGATAAGGGAGGAGATAGGCACACACGGTGGCGCTGCCGGCGCCGAGGATAGCAAGAGAAGATGCAATTTGATCTGATCATCTGGTTTGCTATTTCTCTAAGGCCAACGTGCGGTCCCTCGCCCAATGTCTTCTGCCTTGCTGTAGGTCGAGGAGCGGATAAGGGAGGAGATAGGCACACACGGTGGCGCTGCCGGCGCCGAGGATAACAAGAGAAGGTGCAGTTTGATCTGATCATCTGGTTTGCTATTTCTCTAAGGCCAACGTGCGGTCCCTCGCCCAATGTCTTCTGCCTTGCTGTAGATCGAGGTGCGGATAAGGGAGGAGATAGGCACACACGGTGGCGCTGCCGGCGCCGAGGATAGCAAGAGAAGGTGCAGTTTGGTCTGATCATCTGGTTTGCTATTTCTCTAAGTCCAACATGCGGTCCCTCGCCCAATGTCTTCTGCCTTGCTGTAGGTCGAGGAGCAGATAAGGGAGGAGATAGGCACACACGGTGCCGCTGCCGGCGCCGAGGATAGCAAGAGAAGGTGCAGTTTGATCTGATCATCTGGTTTGCTATTTCTCTAAGGCAAACGTGTGGTCCCTCGCCCAATGTCTTCTGCCTTGCTGTAGGTCGAGGAGCGGATAAGGGAGGAGATAGGCACACACGGTGGCGCTGCCGGCGCCGAGGATAGCAAGAGAAGGTGCAGTTTGATCTGGATCATCTGGTTTGCTATTTCTGCTGCCAATGCGCGGCTCGCCCAATGTCTTCTGCCTTGCTGTAGGTCGAGGAGCGGATAAGGGAGGAGATAGGCACACACGGTGGCGCTGCCAGCGCCGAGGATAGCAAGAGAAGGTGCAGTTTGATCTGATCATCTGGTTTGCTATTTCTCTAAGGCCAACGTGCGGTCCCTCGCCCAATGTCTTCTGCCTTGCTGTAGGTCGAGGTGCAGATAAGGGAGGAGATAGGCACACACGGTGGCGCTGCCGGCGCCCAGGAAAGCAAGAGAAGGTGCAGTTTGGTCTGATCATCTGGTTTGCTATTTCTCTAAGTCCAACATGCGGTCCCTCGCCCAATGTCTTCTGCCTTGCTGTAGGTCGAGGAGCGGATAAGGGAGGAAATAGGCACACACGGTGCCGCTGCCGGCGCCGAGGATAGCAAGAGAAGGTGCAGTTTGATCTGATCATCTGGTTTGCTATTTCTCTAAGGCCAACGTGCGGTCCCTCGCCCAATGTCTTCTGCCTTCCTGTAGGTCGAGGAGCGGTTAAGGGAGGAGATAGGCACACACGGTGGCGCTGCCGGCGCCGAGGATAGCAAGAGAAGGTGCAGTTTGATCTGATCATCTGGTTTGCTATTTCTCTAAGGCCAACGTGCGGTCCCTTGCCCAATGTGTTCTGCCTTGCTGTAGGTCGAGGAGCGGATAAGTGAGGAGATAGGCACACACGGTGGCGCTGCCGGCGCCGAGGATAGCAGGAGAAGGTGCAATTTGTTCTGATCATCTGGTTTGCTATTTCTCTAAGGCCAACGTGCTGTCCCTCGCCCAATGTCTTCCGCCTTGCTGTAGGTCGAGGAGCGGATAAGGGAGGAGATAGGCACACACGGTGGCGCTGCTGGCGCCGAGGATAGTGAGAGAAGGTGCAGTTTGATCTGGATCATCTGGTTTGCTTCTCGGCGGCCACGGTGGCGGTCTCGCCTAATGTCTTCTTTGCCTTGCTGTAGGTCGAGGAGCGGATAAGGGAGGAGATAGGCATACGTGGAAAGTGTTGGTGCCGAGGATAGCAAGAGAAGGTGCAGTTTGATCTGATCATCTGGTTTGCTATTTCTCTAAGGCCAACGTGCAGTCCCTCGCCCAATGTCTTCTGCCTTGCTGTAGGTCGAGGAGCGGATTAGGGAGGAGATAGGCATACACGGTGGCGCTGCCGGCGCTGAGGATAGCAAGAGAAGGTGCAGTTTGATCTGATCATCTGGTTTGCTATTTCTCTAAGGCCAATGTGCGGTCCCTCGCCCAATGTCTTCTGGGCTTGGTTGGGTAGGTCGAGATGGATAGGAGGAGATAGGGCATTAATACGGTGAAAGCTGCTGGCGCGAGGATAGCTAGAGAAGGTGCAGTTTGATCGATCATCTGGTTTGCTATTTAAGGCCAACGTGGTCCTCGCCCAATGTCTTCCGCTTTGCTGTAGGTCGAGGAGCGGATAAGGGAAGAGATAGGCACACACGGTGGCGCTGCCGGCGCCGAGGATAGCAAGAGAAGGTGCAGTTTGATCTGATCATCTGGTTTGCTGTTTCTCTAAGGCCAACGTGCGGTCCCTCGCCCAATGTCTTCCGCCTTGCTGTAGGTCGAGGAGCGGATAAGGGAGGAGCTAGGCACACACGGTGGCGCTGCCGGCGCCGAAGATAGCAAGAGAAGGTGCAGTTTGATCTGATCATCTGGTTTGCTATTTCTCTAGGCCAACGTGCGGTCCCTCGCCCAATGTCTTCCGCCTTGCTGTACGTCGAGGAGCGGATAAGGGAGGAGATAGGCACACACGGTGGCGCTGCCGGCGCCGAGGATAGCAAGAGAAGGTGGGGTTTGATCTGATCATCTGGTTTGCTATTTCTCTAAGGCCAACGTGCGGTCCCTCGCCCAATGTCTTCTGCCTTGCTGGAGGTCGAGGAGCGGATAAGGGAGGAGATAGGCACACACGGTGGCGCTGCCGGCGCCGAGGATAGCAAGAGAAGGTGGGGTTTGATCTGATCATCTGGTTTGCTATTTCTCTAAGGCCAACGTGCGGTCCCTCGCCCAATGTCTTCTGCCTTGCTGTAGGTCGAGGAGCGGATAAGGGAGGAGATAGGCACACACGGTGGCGCTGCCGGCGCCGAGGATAGCAAGAGAAGGTGCAGTTTGATCTGATCATCTGGTTTGCTATTTCTCTAAGGCCAACGTGCGGTCCCTCGCCCAATGTCTTCCGCCTTGCTGTAGGTCGAGGAGCGGATAAGGGAGGAGATAGGCACACACGGTGGCGCTGCCGGCGCCGAGGATAGCAAGAGAAGGTGCAGTTTGATCTGATCATCTGGTTTGCTATTTCTCTAAGGCCAACGTGCAGTCCCTCGCCCAATGTCTTCTGCCTTGCTGTAGGTCGAGGAGCGGATAAGGGAGGAGATAGGCACACACGGTGCCGCTGCCGGCGCCGAGGATAGCAAGAGAAGGTGCAGTTTGATCTGATCATCTGGTTTGCTATTTCTCTAAGGCCAACGTGCGGTCCCTCGCCCAATGTCTTCTGCCTTGCTGTAGGTCGAGGAGCGGATAAGGGAGGAGATAGGCACACACGGTGGCGCTGCCGGCGCCGAGGATAGCAAGAGAAGGTGCAGTTTGATCTGATCATCTGGTTTGCTATTTCTCTAAGGCCAACGTGCGGTCCCTCGCCCAATGTCTTCTGCCTTGCTGTAGGTCGAGGAGCGGATAAGGGAGGAGATAGGCACACACGGTGGCGCTGCCGGCGCCGAGGATAGCAAGAGAAGGTGCAGTTTGATCTGATCATCTGGTTTGCTATTTCTCTAAGGCCAACGTGCGGTCCCTCGCCCAATGTCTTCTGCCTTGCTGTAGGTCGAGGAGCGGATAAGGGAGGAGATAGGCACACACGGTGGCGCTGCCGGCGCCGAGGATAGCAAGAGAAGGTGCAGTTTGATCTGATCATCTGGTTTGCTATTTCTCTAAGGCCAACGTGCGGTCCCTCGCCCAATGTCTTCTGCCTTGCTGTAGGTCGAGGAGCGGATAAGGGAGGAGATAGGCACACACGGTGGCGCTGCCGGCGCCGAGGATAGCAAGAGAAGGTGCAGTTTGATCTGATCATCTGGTTTGCTATTTCTCTAAGGCCAACGTGCGGTCCCTCGCCCAATGTCTTCTGCCTTGCTGTAGGTCGAGGAGCGGATAAGGGAGGAGATAGGCACACACGGTGGCGCTGCCGGCGCCGAGGATAGCAAGAGAAGGTGCAGTTTGATCTGATCATCTGGTTTGCTATTTCTCTAAGGCCAACGTGCGGTCCCTCGCCCAATGTCTTCTGCCTTGCTGTAGGTCGAGGAGCGGATAAGGGAGAAGATAGGCACACACGGTGGCGCTGCCGGCGGCGAGGATAGCAAGAGAAGGTGCAGTTTGATCTGATCTTCTGGTTTGGTATTTCTCTAAGGCCAACGTGCGGACCCTCGCCCAATGGCTTCTGCCTTGCTGTAGGTCGAGGAGCGGATAAGGGAGGAGATAGGCACACACGGTGGCGCTGCCGGCGTCGAGGATAGCAAGAGAAGGTGCAGTTTGATCTGATCATCTGGTTTGCTATTTCTCTAAGGCCAACATGCGGTCCCTCGCCCAATGTCTTCTGCCTTGCTGTAGGTTGAGGAGCGGAAAAGGGAGGAGATAGGCACACACGGTGGCGCTGCCGGCGCCGAGGATAGCAAGAGAAGGTGCAGTTTGATCTGATCATCTGGTTTGCTATTTCTCTAAGGCCAACGTGCGGTCCCTCGCCCAATGTCTTCTGCCTTGCTGTAGGTCGAGGAGCGGATAAGGGAGGAGATAGGCACACACGGTGGCGCTGCCGGCGCCGAGGATAGCAAGAGAAGGTGCAGTTTGATCTGATCATCTGGATTGCTATTTCTCTAAGGCCAACGTGCGGTCCCTCGCCCAATGTCTTCTGCCTTGCTGTAGGTCGAGGAACGGATAAGGGAGGAGATAGGCACACATGGTGGCGCTGCCGGCGCCGAGGATAGCAAGAGAAGGTGTAGTTTGATCTGATCATCTGGTTTGCTATTTCTCTAAAGAACTTAGCGTCGGTCCCTCGCCCAATGTCTTCTGCCTTGCTGTGGAGTCGAGGAAGCGGATAAGGGGAGGAGATAGAGCACACAGTGGCGCTGCCAGCTTCCGAGGATAACAAGAAGGTGCAGTTTGATCTGATCATCTGGGTTGCTGTTCTCGACCCAACGTGCAGTCCCTGGTAGCCAATGTCTTCTGCCTTGCTGTAGGTGGGAGTGCGGATAAAAGAGGAGGGAATAGGCACACGGTGGCGCTGCCGGCACCGAGATAACAGAAGAAGGTGCAGTTTGATCTGATCATCTGGTTTGCTTTCTCTAAAAGGCCAGCGTCACGGTCCCTCGCCCAATATCTTCTCTTTTGCTGTAGAGTCGAGGCGGATAAGGAGAATAGGCACCTGCAATTGGCGCTACCGGCACCGTGAATGTAAGAAAGAAGGTGCAGTTTGATCTGATCATCTGGTTTGCTATTTCTCTAAGGCCAACGTGCGGTCCCTCGCCCAATGTCTTCTGCCTTGCTGTAGGTCGAGGTGCGGATAAGGGAGGAGATAGGCACACACGGTGGCGCTGCCGGCGCCGAGGATAGCAAGAGAAGGTGCAGTTTGATCTGATCATCTGGTTTGCTATTTCTCTAAGGCCAACGTGCGGTCCCTCGCCCAATGTCTTCCGCCTTGCTGTAGGTCGAGGAGCGGATAAGGTAGGAGATAGGCACACACGGTGGCGCTGCCGGCGCCGAGGATAGCAAGAGAAGGTGCAGTTTGATCTGATCATCTGGTTTGCTATTTCTCTAAGGCCAACGTGCGGTCCCTCGCCCAATGTCTTTCGCCTTGCTGTAGGTCGAGGAGCGGATAAGGGAGGAGATTGGCACACACGGTGGCGCTGCCGGCGCCGAGGATAGCAAGAGAAGGTGCAGTTTGATCTGATCATCTGGTATGCTATTTCTCTAGGCCAACGTGCGGTCCCTCGCCCAATGTCTTCCGCCTTCCTGTAGGTCGAGGAGCGGATAAGGGAGGAGACAGGCACACACGGTGGTGCTGCCGGCGCCGAGGATAGCAAGAGAAGGTGCGGTTTGATCTGATCATCTGGTTTGCTATTTCTCTAAGGCCAACGTGCGGTCCCTCGCCCAATGTCTTCTGCCTTGCTGTAGGTCGAGGAGCGGATAAGGGAGGAGATAGGCACACACGGTGGCGCTGCCGGCGCCGAGGATAGCAAGAGAAGGTGCAGTTTGATCTGATCATCTGGTTTGCTATTTCTCTAAGGCCAACGTGCGGTCCCTCGCCCAATGTCTTCTGCCTTGCTGTAGGTCGAGGAGCGGATAAGGGAGGAGATAGGCACACACGGTGGCGCTGCCGGCGCCGAGGATAGCAAGAGAAGGTGCAGTTTGATCTGATCATCTGGTTTGCTATTGCTCTAAGTCCAACGTGCGGTCCCTCGCCCAATGTCTTCTGCCTTGCTGTAGGTCGAGGAGCGGATAAGGGAGGAGATAGGCACACACGGTGGCGCTGCCGGCGCCGAGGATAGCAAGAGAAGGTGCAGTTTGATCTGATCATCTGGTTTGCTATTTCTCTAAGGCCAACGTGCGGTCCCTCGCCCAATGTCTTCTGCTTTGCTGTATGTCGAGGAGCGGATAAGGGAGGAGATAGGCACACACGGTGGCGCTGCTGGCGCCGAGGATAGCAAGAGAAGGTGCAGTTTGATCTGATCATCTGGTTTGCTATTTCTCTAAGGCCAACGTGCAGTCCCTCGCCCAATGTCTTCTGCCTTGCTGTAGGTCGAGGAGCAGATAAGGGAGGAGATAGGCACACACGGTGGCGCTGCCGGCGCTGAGGATAGCAAGAGAAGGTGCAGTTTGATCTGATTATCTGGTTTGCTATTTCTCTAAGGCCAACGTGCGGTCCCTCGCCCAATGTCTTCTGCCTTGCTGTAGGTAGAGGAGCGGATAAGGGAGGAGATAGGCACACACGGTGGCGCTGCCAGCGCCGAGGATAGCAAGAGAAGGTGCAATTTGATCTGATCAACTGGTTTGCAATTTCTCTAAGGCCAACGTGCGGTCCCTCGCCCAATGTCTTCTGCCTTGCTGTAGGTCGAGGAGCGGATAAGGGAGGAGATAGGCACACACGGTGGCGCTGCCGGCGCCGAGGATAGCAAGAGAAGGTGCAGTTTGATCTGATCATCTGGTTTGCTATTTCTTTAAGGCCAACGTGCGGTCCCTCGCCCAATGTCTTCTGCCTTGCTGTAGGTCGAGGTGCGGATAAGGGAGGAGATAGGCACACACGGTGGCGCTGCCGGCGCCGAGGATAGCAAGAGAAGGTGCAGTTTGATCTGATTATCTGGTTTGCTATTTCTCTAAGGCCAACGTGCGGTCCCTCGCCCAATGTCTTCTGCCTTGCTGTAGGTCGAGGAGCGGATATGGGAAGAGATAGGCACACACGGTGGCGCTGCCGGCGCCGAGGATAGCAAGAGGAGGTGCAGTTTGATCTGATCATCTGGTTTGCTATTTCTCTAAGGCCAACGTGCGGTCCCTCGCCCAATGTCTTCCGCCTTGCTGTAGGTCGAGGAGCGGATAAGGGAGGAGATAGGCACACACGGTTGCACTGCCGGCGCCGAGGATAGCAAGAGAAGGTGCAGTTTGATCTGATCATCTGGTTTGCTATTTCTCTAAGGCCAACGTGCGGTCCCTCGCCCAATGTCTTCTGCCTTGCTGTAGGTCGAGGAGCGGATAAGGGAGGAGATAGGCACACACGGTGGCGCTGCCGGCGCCGAGGATAGCAAGAGAAGGTGCAGTTTGATCTGATCATCTGGTTTGCTATTTCTCTAAGGCCAACGTGCGGTCCCTCGCCCAATGTCTTCTGCCTTGCTGTAGGTCGAGGAGCGGATAAGGGAGGAGATAGGCACACACGGTGGCGCTGCCGGCGCCGAGGATAGCAAGAGAAGGTGCAGTTTGATCTGATCATCTGGTTTGCTATTTCTCTAAGGCCAACGTGCGGTCCCTCGCCCAATGTCTTCTGCCTTGCTGTAGGTCGAGGAGCGGATAAGGGAGGAGATAGGCACACACGGTGGCGCTGCCGGCGCCGAGGATAGCAAGAGAAGGTGCAGTTTGATCTGATCATCTGGTTTGCTATTTCTCTAAGGCCAACGTGCGGACCCTCGCCCAATGTCTTCTGCCTTGCTGTAGGTCGAGGAGCGGTTAAGGGAGGAGATAGGCACACACGGTGGCGCTGCCGGCGCCGAGGATAGCAAGAGAAAGTGCAGTTTGATCTGATCATCTGGTTTGCTATTTTTCTAAGGCCAACATGCGGTCCCTCGCCGAATGTCTTCTGCCTTGCTGTAGGTTGAGGAGCGGAAAAGGGAGGAGATAGGCACACACGGTGGCGCTGCCGGCGCCGAGGATAGCAGGAGAAGGTGCAGTTTGATCTGATCATCTGGTTTGCTATTTCTCTAAGGCCAACGTGCGGTCCCTCGCCCAATGTCTTCTGCCTTGCTGTAGGTCGAGGCAGATAAGGGAGATAGGCACACGCGGTGGCGCTACTTTATTTTCGAGATGTGAAGAAGGTGCGTGAACTGATCTGATCATCTGGTTTGCTATTTCTCTAAGGCCAACGTGCGGTCCCTCGCCCAATGTCTTTTGCCTTGCTGTAGGTCGAGGAGCGGATAAGGGAGGAGATAGGCACACACGGTGCCGCTGCCGGCGCCGAGGATAGCAAGAGTAGGTGCAGTTTGATCTGATCATCTGGTTTGCTATTTCTCTAAGGCCAACGTGCGGTCCCTCGCCCAATGTCTTCTGCCTTGCTGTAGGTCGAGGAGCGGATAAGGGAGGAGATAGGCACACATGGTGGCGCTGCCGGCGCCGAGGATAGCAAGAGAAGGTGTAGTTTGATCTGATCATCTGGTTTGCTATTTCTCTAAGGGCAACGTGCGGTCCCTCGCCCAATGTCTTCTGCCTTGCTGTAGGTCGAGGAGCGGATAAGGGAGGAGATAGGCACACACGGTGGCGCTGCCGGCGCCGAGGATAGCAAGAGAAGGTGCAGTTTGATCTGATCATCTGGTTTGCTATTTCTCTAAGGCCAACGTGCGGTCCCTCGCCCAATGTCATCTGCTTTGCTGTAGGTCGAGGAGCGGATAAGGGAGGAGATAGGCACACACGGTGGCGCTGCCGGCGCCGAGGATAGCAAGAGAAGGTGCAGTTTGATCTGATCATCTGGTTTGCTATTTCTCTAAGGCCAACGTGAGGTCCCTCGCCCAATGTCTTCCGCCTTGCTGTAGGTCGAGGAGCGGATAAGGGAGGAGATAGGCACACACGGTGGCGCTGCCGGCGCCAAGGATAGCAAGAGAAGGTGCAGTTTGATCTGATCATCTGGTTTGCTATTTCTCTAAGGCCAACGTGCGGCCCCTCGCCCAATGTCTTCCGCCTTGCTGTAGGTCGAGG
>NW_024744237.1:2500-19434 GCF_018991925.1 Homarus americanus | reverse complement strand
CAATATATACCTCGTAAAAACTATACATATATTTTCAGAAACCATAGTTGCTAGACCATAAGACCACAGTGCCACATAGACCTTGTAAACCACAGTGCTAGTTATAGATCTGTAAACCATAGTGCTAAGAGCAGACTAAAACCATAGTGCCACATATACTGTAAACCATAGTGCCACATATACCTTTGGGAAACTGAGAAAATAAGACAAGAATGAAACTATATATACTCAGAAACCATGGAAATAATGATATACCAAAAACCAGAAAAGCTACAAGAGAAATTCTCAGAACCATAGTGCCATATAAGACCCCACAGTGCCACATAGACCTCAGAAACCATAGTGCCACATAGACCTCGTGTAAACCAGTGCCACATAGACCTTATAAGACCACAGTGCCACATATACCTGTAAAACCATAGTGCCACATAGACCTTGGGAAACCATATGCCACACATAGACCTCATAAGACCACAGTGCCACATATACCAAACCATAGTACACATAGACCGTAAAACCATATGCCACATAGACCTCATACACCGCGACACAGTGCCACTAGACCTCGTAAAACCATAGTGCCACAGACCTCGTAAAACCATAGTGCCACATATACCTCGTAAAACCATAGTGCTACATAGACCTCGTAAGACCACAGTGCCACATAGACCTCGTAAAACCATAGTGCCACATATATAAGTAAAACCATAATGCCACATAGACCTCGTAAAACAATTGCCACATAGACCTCATAAGACCACAGTGCCACATAGACCTCGTAAAACCATAGTGCCATAGACCTCACTAAAAACCATAGTGCCCATATACCTCGTAAAACCATAGTGCCACATAGACTCGTAAGACCACGGTGCCACATATACCTCGTAAAACCATAGTGCCACAATAGACTCCATAAACCATAGTGCCACATAGACCTCGTAAAACCATAGTGCCACATAGACCTCCTAAGACCACAGTGCCACATATACCTCGTAAAACCATAGTGCCACATAGACCTCGTAAAACCATAGTTACAATATACCTCGTAAAACCATAGTGCATATACCTCGTAAAACCATAGTGCCACATATACCTCGTAAAACCATAGTGCCACATATACCTCATGAAACCATAGTGCCATATACCTCGTAAAACCATAGTGCCACATATACCTCGTAAAACCATAGTGCCACATAGACCTCGTAAAACCATAGTGCACATAGACCTCGTAAAAAACCATAGTGCCACATATACCTCGTAAACCATAGTGCCACATATACCTCGTAAAACATAGTTGCCACATAGACCTCGTAAAACCATAGTGCCACATATACCTCGTAAAACCATAGTGCCACGCACTCGTAAAACCGCCAGTGCATACCGTAAAACTTTGCCTAGACTCTCAGCCAAACCGCAGGTGCCACATATACCTCGTAAAACCATAGTGCCACCATATACCTCGTAAAACCATAGTGCCACATATACCTCATACCAAGTGCCACATAGACCTCGTAAACCATAGTGCCACATAGACCTCGTAAAACCATAGTGCCACACTTGCCTCAAAACCATAGTGCCACATAGACCTCGTAAAACCATGATTGCCACATATACCTCGTAAAACCATAGTGCCACATATACCTCGTAAAACCATAGTGCCACATAGACCTCGTAAAAACCATAGTGCCACATATACCTCGTAAAATCGCTGGTGCCACATAGACCTCGTAAATCATAGTGCCACATATACCTCGTAAAACCATAGTGCCACATATACCTCGTAAAATCATAGTGCCACAATAGACCTCATAATCCATAGTACCCACATATACCTCGTAAAAAACCATAGTGCCACATAGACCTCGTAAAACCATATTCCCATAGACCTCATAAAACCATAGTGCCACATACCTCGTAAAATCATAGTGCCACATATACCTCATAAAACCATAGTGCCACATAGACCTCGTAAAACCATAGTGCCACATATAAAACCATAGTGCCACATATACCTCGTAAAATCATAGTGCCACATATACCTCGTAAAACCATAGGTGACATAGACCTCATTGAAAACCCCATTGCCCATATACCTCGTAAAACCATAGTGCCACATATACCTCGTAAACCATAGTGCCACATATACCTCGTAAAACCATAGTGCCACATATACCTCGTAAACCATAGTGCCACATATACCTCGTAAAACCATAGTGCCACATATACCTCGTAAAACCATAGTGCCACATATACCTCGTAAAACCATAGTGCCACATATGCCTCATAAAACCATAGTGCCACATAGACCTCGTAAAACCATAATGCCACATAGACCTCGTAAAACCATAGTGCCACATATACCTCGTAAAACCATAGTGCCACATATACCTCGTAAAAACCATAGTGCCATAGACCTCCGTAAAACCATAAATTCCTAGACCTCGTAAAACCATAGTACATTTATACCTCGTAAAACCATGATTGCCATATGCCTCGTAAAACCATAGTGCCACATAGACCTCGTAAAACCATAGTGCCACATAGACTCATAAGACCACAGTGCCCACATAGACCTCGTAAAACCAAATTGTACATAGACATAATAAAAACCATAGTGCCACATATACCTCGTAAAACATAGTGCCTATATACCTCGTAAAACCATAGTGCCACACTAATCTTATAAAACCATGACCCATATACCTCGTAAAACCATAGTGCCACAAACCTCGTAGACACAGTGCCACATAGACCTCGTAAGACCACAGTGCCACATATACCTCGTAAAACCATAGTGCCACATATACCTCAATATAATTACCACATATACCTCGTAAAATCATAGTTCCACATAACCTCGTGAGCACAGTGCCACATATACCTCGTTTGAAACCATAGTGCCACATATACCTCGTAAAACCATAGTGCCACATATACCTCGTAAAACCATAGTGCCACATAGACCTCGTAAAGACCACAGTGCCACATGCCTCGTAAACCATAGTGCCACACTCATATTAGAGCCACATATACCTGGACCTCAAAAACCATAGTGCCACATAGACCTCGTAAAACCATAATGCCACATATACCTCGTAAAACCATAGTGCCACATAGTACTCATAAGATACAGTGCCGCCATATACCAAAACCATAGTGCCTAGGCCTCGTAAACCATGAATGACATATACCTCGTAAAACCATAGTGCCACATAGACCTCTAAAACCATAATGACCTATATACCTAAAACCACAGTGCCACATAGACCTCGTAAAACCATAGTGCCACATAGACCTCGTAAGACCACAGTGCCACATAGACCTCGTAAAACCATAGTTCCACATAGACCTCGTAAAACCATAGTGCCACATATACCTCGTAAAAACCATAGTGCCACATAGACCTCGTAAAACCATAGTGCCACATAGACCTCCATAAGACCACAGTGCCACATAGACCTCGTAAAACCATAGTGCCACATAGACCTCGTAAACCATAGTGCCACATATACCTCGTAAAACCATAGTGACATAGACCTCTAAAACCATAGTGCCACATATACTCGTAAAACCATAGTGCCACATAGACCTCGTAAAACCAGTGCCACATAGACCTCGTAAAACCATATTGCCACATATGCCTCTAATAAAACCATAGTGCCTCAGTAAAACCATAGTGCCACATAGACCTGTAAAACCCATAGTGCCACTCATACCTCGTAAAACCATAGTGCCACATAGACCTCGTAAAACCATAGTGCCACATAGACCTCGTAAAACCATAGTGCCACATATACCTCGTAAGACCACAGTGCCTAGGCCTCGCAAAACCATAGTGCCACATAGACCTCGTAAAACCATAGTGCCACATATACTCGCAAAACCATAGTGCCACTAACCTCAGCCGCCATAGTGCCACATAGACCTCATAAAACCATAGTGCCACATATACCTCGTAAGACCACAGTGCCACATACTCTCGATAAAACCATAGTGCCACATATACCTCGTAAAACCATAGTGACATATCATAAAACCATAGTGCCACATATACTCGTAAGACCACAGTGCCACATATACTCGTAAAACCATAGTGCCATATACCTCGTAAAACCATAGTGCCACATAGACCTCGTAAACCATAGTGCCACATGCCTAAAACCATATGCCACATATACCTGTAAACCATAGTGCACATATACCTCAGAAACCATAGTGCCACATATACCTCGTAAACCATAGTGCCACATATAGACCTCGTAAAAACCATAGTGCCACATAGACCTCGTAAATCATAGTGCCACATATACCTCGTAAAACCATAGTGCCACATATACCTCGTAAAACCATAGTGCCACATATACCTCGTAAAACCATAGTGCCTATACCTCTAAAACCATAGTGCCACATATGCATGTAAAACCATAGTGCCACATACCTCATAAAACCATAGTGCCACATATACCTCGTAAAACATAGTGCCACATATACCTCGTAAAACCATAGTGCCACATATACCTCGTAAAACCATAGTGCCACATAGACCTCGTAAAACCATAGTGCCACATATACCTCGTAAACCATAGTGCCACATATACGCAAAAACCATAGTGCCACATATACCTCGTCAAACCATAGTGCCACATATACCTCGTAAAACCATAGTGCCACATATACCTCGTAAAACCATAGTGCACATATGCCTCGTAAAACCATAGTGCCACACATACCTCATAAAACCATAGTGCCACATATACCTCGTAAAACCATAGTGCCACATATCCCTCGTAAAACCATAGTGCCACATATACCTCGTAAAACCATAGTGCCACATACCTCGGAAACCATAGTGCCACATATGCCTCGTAACCATAGTGCCCATATACCTCGTAAAACCATAGTGCCATATACCTCGTAAAACCATAGTGCCACATATACCTCGTAAAACCAAGTGCCACATATACCTCGTAAAACCATAGTGCCACATATACCTCGTAAAACCATAGTGCCACATATACCTCGTAAAACCATAGTGCCACATATACCTCGTAAAACCATAGTGCCACATATACCTCTCAAAAACCATAGTGCCACATATACCTCGTAAAACCATAGTGCCACATATACCTCAAAAACCATAGTGCCACATATACCTCGTAAAACCAGTGCCACATATACAAAAACATAGTCACATATACCTCTAAAACCATAGTGCCACATATACCTCGTAAAACCATAGTGCCACATATACCTCGTAAAACCATAGTGCCACATATACCTCGTAAAACCATAGTGCCACATAGACCTCGTAAAACCATAATTGCCACATAGACCTCGTAAAATCATAGTGCCACATAGACCTCGTAAAACCATAGTGACATAGACCTCGTAAACCATAATTGCCCATAACCTCGTAAAACCATAATGCCACATATGCCTCGTAAAACCATAGTGCCACATACCTCGTAAAAGGCATTGCCTCGTAAAACCATAGTGCCACATATTCCTCGTAAAACCTGTTACCTCATAAAACCATAGTGCCACATACCTCGTAAAACCATAGTGCCACAACTCCATAAACCATAGTGCCACTACACCTCGTAAAACCATATTGCCCCTATACCTCGTAAAACCATAGTGCCACATACACCTCGTAAAACATATACAGTATACCTCATATAAACCATGCCCTTAGACCTCGTAAAACCATAGTTACATATACCTCGTAAAACCGTGCCTAACCTGTAAACCATAGTGCCACATACACCTCATAAATATAGTATACATCATCGAAAACCATAGTGCCACATACCTCGTAAAACCATAGTGCCACATATACCTCGTAAAACCATAGTGCCTATACCTCGTAAAACCATAGTGCTACATATACCTCTCTTAAAACCATAGTGCCACATAGACCTCGTAAAACCATAGTGCCACATACCTCATAAAACCATAGTGCCACATATGCCTCGTAAAACCAATTGCCACATATACCTCGTAAAACCATAGTGCCCTATACCTCGTAAAACCATAATTACCCACATAGACCTCATCATGCATAGTGCCACATAGCCTCGTAAAACCTGGTGCCACATATACCTCGTAAAACCATAGTGCCACATACACCTCGTAAAACCATAGTGCACATAACCTCGTAAAACCATAGTGCCACATAGACCTCGTAAAACCATAGTGCCACATAGACCTCTGTAAAACCATAGTGCCACATACACCTCGTAAAACCATAGTGCCACATATACCTCGTAAAACCATAGTGCCACATACACCTCGTAAAACCATAGTGCCACATACACCTCGTAAAACCATAGTGCCACATAGACCTCGTAAAACCATAGTCCACATACACCTCGTAAACCATAGTGCCACATAGACCTCGTAAAACCATAGTGCCACATAGACCTCGTAAAACCATAGTGCCACATACACCTCGTAAAACCATAGTGCCACATACACCTCGTAAAACCATAGTGCCACATACACCTCGTAAAACCATAGTGCCACATACCTCGTAAAACCATAGTGCCACATAGACCTCGTAAAACCATAGTGCCACATAGACCTCGTAAAACCATAGTGCCACATATACCTCGTAAAACCATAGTGCCACATACACCTCGTAAAACCATAGTGCCACATATACCTCGTAAAACCATAGTGCCACATATACCTCGTAAAACCATAGTGCCACATACACCTCGTAAAACCATAGTGCCACCATACCTCGTAAAACCATAGTGCCACATACACCTCGTAAAACCATAGTGCCACATATACCTCGTAAAACCATAGTGCCACATACCTCGTAAAACCATAGTGCCACATACACCTCGTAAAACCATAGTGCCACATAGACCTCGTAAAACCATAGTGCCACATACACACCTCGTAAAACCATAGTGCCACATATACCTCGTAAAACCATAGTGCCACATACACCTCGTAAACCATAGTGCCACATAGACCTCGTAAGACCACTGTGCCACATAGACCTCGTAAAACCATAGTGCCACATTGACCTCGTAAAACCACAGTGCCACATGTACCTCATAAAACCACAGTGCCACATAGACCTCGTAAAATCATACTGCCACATAGACCTCGTAAAACCACAGTGCCACATTGACCTCGTAAAACCATAGTGCCACATAGACCTCGTAAAACCACAGTGCCACATATACCTCATAAAACCACAGTGCCACATAGACCTCATAACAACATAGTGCCATATAGACCTCATAACAACATAGTGCCATATAGACAGACCTGACAGGACCAATCAGCACCCTTGTATTATAGAGGCTCACAACTTGGGTTCTATTTCAGAGTTTGGCTCAGCCTCTGGATCTATACCGTGGCTTCCAAGAACAAGAGTTAGGTCATTCTAGGAAGTCTTTTGCCACAACTTTCATCGTATGAGGGAGTCTTAGCTCGCATATTGATGAGGGAGATCGAGGAGGAATATTTATCCGCTGTGTTCGTCTAAAGAGAGAGAGAGAGAGAGAGAGAGAGAGAGAGAGAGAGAGAGAGAGAGAGAGAGTGTGTTTTCAGTTTTTACTTTCTCTGTTATGTTGTTGTTATTGCTGACCGACAGACAGATAAACGGACACATCCACAACCCACACACATGGAGACAGACAGACAGACAGACAGACACCATGTATCTCTGACGCCTTTATCGCATGGCGGTGCTGTCAGTCACTCTTCACTGCCGGGAGAGAGGAATTTCAATCTGTGTTTCGTGTGTCTGATTGGCTGTACGTCTGGTTTTTTTTATATGTCTGCCTGTCTTTCCGTTTATTTGTCCATTTGGCTCTCTCTCTCTCTCTCTCTCTATCTCTCTCTCTCTCTCTCTCTCTCTCTCTCCTTTGATAAGCCTTAATGATAAAGTTTTATAGCACTACCATCCTCCGAACTACAGTCATACACATAACGTCTTTACCTGAATATTATTAACCACCTTAGTATGACAATCATACACTGGATATTAATTTATTTGTATTGCTATTTGTACGTGGGAGCAATATTGTTAGTTGTACGTGGGAGCAATATTGTTAGTTGTACGTGGGAGCAATATTGTTATTTGTACGTGGGAGCAATATTGTTATTTGTACGTGGGAGCAATACTCTTATTTGTACGTGGGACAATATTGTTATTTGTACGTGGGAGCAATAATGTTATTTGTACGTGGGAGCAATATTGCTATTTGTACGTGGGAGCAATACTCTTATTTGTACGTGGGAGCAATACTCTTATTTGTACGTGGGAGCAATACTCTTATTTGTACGTGGGAGCAATACTGTTATTTGTACGTGGGAGCAATACTCTTATTTGTACGTGGGAGCAATACTCTTATTTGTACGTGGGAGCAATACTCTTATTTGTACGTGGGAGCAATACTGTTGCTTATAACCTTCATACAACGCCGTACTTCAATTTCATATGAGAAATACAATGAACTAATAATGCAGGTATTTACGTTAAGCTCTACTCTCGTGATTTATTGGTATCCAAACAAAATTCCTTTTACATTGTTCACTTATTTGGTGTTCTCTCTCTCTCTCTCTCTCTCTCTCTCTCTCTCTCTCTCTCTTAGCCTAAATCAACTTCATCTATTATGCTTCCAATTCCCTAAGATGAAAACAAGAAATGTTTATATCATTCTTTGTGAGAGCTGCATCATTCCTCCCGTGGCTGATGGGAGGTGAAGATGTGGGGTTTGTTTTTTTGTTTTTTTAATGTAAAGTTCTTGATAAAATTAAAGGTTACTTGTCTTAATAGTATATATAGCTATCTGTTTTTGGATGTCTGTATGTCTGTCTCTATCTGTTTTCCTGGATCTGTCTGTCTGTCTGTCTATCTGTCTGTTACCAGGTGGGTAGTGACTTAGCATTATATTAGCTCCATTATTCAGGGATTATATTTAAGAGTGTTTTAGCATCTCTCGTTTCTCTCCTTCTTTATCCCTTTTATCTTTTCCCAAGTCTCTCTATTCTTTCCTACTTTAATTTTCACTTTTCTCTGTCTATCTCTCTTCCCTCTCTTTCTCTATGTCTCCTATCGCCTTACAGTTCCTTTCCTCACTTATTCTGCATTAAATTATAACATTGTAATCCTTCAATAGTTAACTCTACGATTATTATACTTATACAGTACTACATACATACATACATACATACATACATACATACAGCGTTTACTAATAGGAAAATTTACTGACGTCAGAGTTAGTAATTTATTCAATCAATCAGAAGCTAGAATTCACAATTGAAATATCTTGGTAAAAATTCTTATATAATCCTTGACACACACACACACACACACACTGTTACTTTGCCATACGTATATCAGTTTCAGAAGGTGTATACATACTGTAAGTATTTCCGTGTGTGTGTGTGTGTGTGTGTGTGTGTGTGTGTGTGTGTGTGTGTGTGTGTGTGTGTGTGTGTGTGTGTGTGTGTGTGTGTGTGTGTGTGTGTGTGTGTGTGGGAAAGACTCATAACGAAAATGCCAGTGAACTCTATTATCTCCTCGTGATGGTGCAAATGCAATTAACTTATCAGACACACAGGCAGAGAAGAGAGAGAGAGAGAGAGAGAAGAGAGAGAGCAGTGGTGACTCATAAACTGTAGTTAACGGTAGTGAAGATAAGACGAAAAGAGGTGTTTGTGTGTGTGTGTGTATGTGAAATTAAGAGAGTCTGAGTAAATACACACAGGATGAGAACAGGGGAAAGTGAGATTACACACACACACACACACACACACACACACACACACACACACACACACACACACACACACACACACACACACCAACATCAACACTCACCTACACTCACACATACACCTAAACACGTGACATAAGCAATGAGCGGTATTGCCCGTGAGTGGTTAAGAAGGGGATGGGCGGCTGTGGGTGGGTGGATGGGTGGGTAGGTGGGTGGTGATACTGAGGTCGGCAGGCGAGTCTCACTTCAGTACGAGACGCGCTACGTTGCTGCTAACAAGGGCGGCTCTGTGGGTGCTCCCTCTACACTGCACCACTAAGCCTCAGCAACATACTGTATGAGGCGCGTGGGTGTTGTTGCTACCTCGCTAACACACCCTAACACCACTATGTTGTTGTGATACTCAATCTTGCGTTATGTGAACTTAATTCCCTTACTTTTTCTGTAATGTGAACCGAGTTTTTTTTTTGTTAAGTTAGTCCATTTTTTTTGTTTTAATTGTTGGTATAAAGTAAGGTGTTGACTCGGTGCAAGTGATGGAAACATTCAACATTTACTAGAGACTTACTAGTGAATGATGCAGTGTTAGTGAAGAATGAAAGAACCATAAACATTATAGTGAATAACATAGTGTAAAAAAAAAAACAGTAGTGTGTATAAGTTTATAGGGGAAAACGGAACTGTTATCTGTCTGTTGATTTAGTCTCTTCTGTTTCACCTCCCGTTTATCTGTTGGACGTGATTAACAGACTTATAATCACTGCTTGACAACGCACATCTTTCTGTCTGTCTGTCTGTATGTCGGTACCAACGAAGAATATGTGCGTAACCGAGTAAGATAATTACCATAATTAGACAGACACAGGCACACACAGACACACCTGTATTAGCCGGTAATGGTAATGTTTTAGTAATTAATACACCTCTGAGAGATAGACCACAACGAAGTGATAATTTATGTAATGGAAATAAGTTAATGATATTGGTGTTGTAAATACTGATATAAGTGTTTAAGTGAGGCATCCAGTGTAAACGAAGTGTTCGCTGTAGATGATAATTACTACTAAGTGGTGTTTAATCTGTACCTGGAGATTAAATTATCATTGTTCCTTAAGTGGAGATACTACTCATCCCCTCCTGCACCTCAAGATCGACCTACTCCTTGAGCATTAGTCTCAAGTATCAACTCGAACTGCTTGTAAGTGTGTGAGGTGGTGTAGTTTAGTGAGTTTTCTCTTGTATCTGTAAAGCGAAAAACAGAAACGATATTGACTGACAAAAACTCAATATTATGGTGACACGTGAAAGGAAAAACACATTAACACAGGAATTCAAATTACAATACAAACTCACACAAATAATGGTGTTTGTTGACGCATGCGTAATGGTACTTTCTCCAAAAATGTATATATGAACAAATTATCTTTCCTTCATATATCAAATATATTACAACATAATTAAAGAAAAAATAGGACTGAGACAGAACCCAGAAGCCTATTGATTTATATTAACACGTATAGCATGTAATGGTGCCTGAGAGACGGTATTAGGTGCCTTTATTAACACGTATAGCATGTAATGGTGCCTGAGAGACGGTGTTAGGTGCCTTTATTAACACGTATAGTATGTAATGGTGCCTGAGAGACGGTGTTAGGTGCCTTTATTAACTCGTATAGCATGTAATGGTGCCTGAGAGACGGTGTTAGGTGCCTTTATTAACACGTATAGTATGTAATGGTGCCTGAGAGTGCTAATGTATCATAATAGTGCCTGAGAGACGGTGTTAGGTGGTATAGCATATAAGTGCCTGCGGTGTTACGATTATTAACACGTATAGTATGTAATGGTGCCTGAGAGAGAGGTGTGTTAGGTGCCTTTATTAACACGTATAGTATGTAATGGTGCCTGAGAGACGGTGTTAGGTGCCTTTATTAACTACGTATAGTATGTAATGGTGCCTGAGAGACGGTGTTAGGGTGCCTTTATGCTTGCTGAGACGTATGTATGGTGTACAGTGTTAGGTGTGCACCCTGAGAGACGGTGTTGGTGCCTTTATTAACACATATAGTATGTAATAGTGAGAGACATAATGTAATGGTGCCTGAGAGGCAGCGTTAGTGCCTTTATTAACTGTATAGGTGCTGAGGGCAGTGTTAGGTGCCGCTGTTTATTAACACGTATAGTATGTAATGGTGCCTGAGACGGTGTTAGTGCCTTTATTAAACTCGTATAGTATATGTAATGGTGCCTGAGAGACGGTGTTAGTGCCCACGTATAGTATGTAATGGTGCCTGAGAGAGACGGTGTTAGGTGCCTTTATTAACACGCCTGAGGAGAGATAGTGCCTTTATTGCTTACGTATAGTATGTAATGGTGTAATGGTGCCTGAGAGACGGTGTTAGGTGCCTTTATTACGAGACGTATAGTATGTAATGGTGCCTGAGAGACGGCGTTAGGTGCCTTTTATTAACTCGTATAGTATGTAATGGTGCCTGAGAGAGTGTTAAGGTGCCTTTATTACTTACGTATAGTATGTAATGGTGCCTGAGAGTGCCTTTATTAACGGCCTGAAGGGCAGCGTTAGGTGCCTTTATTAACTCGTATAGTATGTAATGAGTGCCTGAGAGACAGTGTTATTGCCTTTATGCTGCAATATAGTATATAATGGTGCACTGAGAGACAGTGTTGAAGTGCCTTTATTACTCGTATAGTATGTAATGGTGCCTGAGACGGTGTTAGGTGCCTTTGTGCTTACGTATAGTATGTGGTGCCTGAGGACGGTGTTAAGTGCCTTTATTAACTCGTATAGTATGTAATGGTGTAATGGTGCCTGAGAGAGACGGCGTTAAGGTGCCTTTATTACTCGTATAGTATGTAATTAACGGTGTTAGGTGCCTTTATTAACACGTATAGTATGTAATGGTGCCTGAGAGACGGTGTTAGGTGCCTTTATTAACACGTATAGCATGTAATGGTGCCTGAGAGACGGTGTTAGGTGCCTTTATTAACACGTATAGCATGTAATGGTGCCTGAGAGACGGTGTTAGGTGCCTTTATTAACACGTATAGTATGTAATGGAGTCGAGAGACGGTGTTAGGTGCCTTATTAACACGTATAGTATGGCTATGCTCTTGAGAGAGACGGCGTTAGGGTGCCTTATTAACTCTGTATAGTATGTAATGGTGCTCGAGAGACGGTATAGTGCTCTCTTTATTAACACGTATATAAGTAAATAAATGGAGAGGACGGTAAGAAGGCCTTTTATTATTAACCTCGTGGGTATGGGGTATGTAATGGTGCTCGAGAGACGGCAAGTTAGGTGCCTTTATTGTATCATCGTGTATATAGTATGTACGGTGCCCCGAGAGATTTGCAAGGGTGCCTTTTATTAACTCGGGTATAGTATGTAATGGTGCTTTTCGAGAGAGACGGTACAGGGTGCCTTTATTAACTCTGTATAGTATAATGAAAGCTTCGAGACGGCGTTAGGTGCCTTGTATTAACTCGTATAGTATAATGGTGTCTGAGAGACGGTAAGTAGGGTGCCTTTATTAACACGTATAGTATGTAATGGTGCCTGAGAGACGGCGTTAGTGCCTTTTATTAACCCGTATAGTATGTAATGGTGCCTGAGAGAGACAAAGTTAGTGCCTTTATTAACACGTAGTATGTAATGGTGCCTGAGACGGTGTTAGGTGCCTTATTAACCCGTATAGTATGTAATTAAAATGGAGAGAGACGCATAATAGGTGCCTCCTTTATTAACTCGTATAGTATGTAATGGTGCCTGAGAGACGGAAATAGGGTGCCTTATTAACACGCATAGTATGTACGGTGCCTGAGAGAGACGGCATTAGGTGCCTTTTATTAACACGTATAGTATGTAATGGTGCCTGAGAGACGGTGTTAGGTGCCTTTATTAACTCGTATAGTATGTAATGGTGCCTGAGAGACGGTGTTAGGTGCCTTTATTAACTCGTATAGTATGTAATGGTGCCTGAGAGAGACGGCGTTAGGTGCCTTTATTAACTCGTATAGTATGTAATGGTGCCTGAGAGACGGTGTTAGGTGCCTGGTGACCCAAGAGAGACGCCTGACCTACCTGTGTACTGGTGATGTACTTTACCTTAAACATGAGTGACAGACAGACAGGTGATTTGTGATATACATTTTCTAATAATTTAAACAATAATAACTATACATTCGATGGTGGGATCGAACCAGGGTACTCGATTGAAGGCAGCTACTGTGTGTGTGTGTGTGTGTGTGTGTGTGTGTGTGTGTGTGTGTGTGGCAGTATACAACTCTCGCTATGATTCACAATAAACTGTGTACTGGTAACTGACACAAACTGAGTGGAGTTCTTTAACCCGTAAAGGGGACTAAACAGCCACTTTAAAACAGTTTATATCAGTCACATTTCTAGCGTGGCACAACACACCTGAAACTCTATTAAAATGAAAGTTGATCTAATAATCCTGAAAGATTCCGTCGAGCAACATTCCCCATCATCTTTTCAACATTCACATAACAACCTTATTCATTATCCATAGACCCTTGTAATTCACTTGTGTAATTTCTTATTTATCTGTCGACGCCCTCCCCTCCCCTCCCCTCCCTTCTAGCTAACACCTTCCATTATAAGTAAATATACGTATATACGTTAATTTACATTATCTACGACCAAACCCCAAATTAGTTATGTGTTTAAAAAGAGAAAAAAAATGAGATGTGTGACAAATATCTCAAAGGTCTGTAATATCTTGATGTGAGTTTTGGTGAATCTGAAAAAAAAATAATCCAATTTCAGCCAATTTCACAAAAGATTTCAACCCGCACAGATTTTAAGTGGATGTGTCAGAGAATGTTCGATGTTTTCTGGAGGTTTTTTTTTTTTATATATGAAACTTTAACGAAGTAATAGTATAAGAAGAAAAAAAGTAAGTTTGTTTTTTATTGAATATATAAAAACAAAAACAAATTCTTAACGTACACACAAAAGCTTAGGAGTTTTTGTTGTTACTTGAATACACAAAAGGATTCCTCTTCTCTGTTTGTCTTCCCTTCATGTCTCTCTTCTTCCCCCATCCTTCTTCCTCTTCTTACATCCTCTTCCAAGCCCCTTCCTTCATCTCTCCTCCTATTCCTCCATCCCTCATCCTCCTCTTCTTCTTCCACCACCTCTCCCTTCATACATCCTCATTTTCTTCCACCCCTCCTCCCCCTCCTCCTCCACCTCCTCCTCCTCCTCTTCTCCCTCTACCATTATGATCCGGCGTTCTAACAACCTAACTCAATGCTCCCAGACAGTACTACCATTAACATTCATATCTGCAAATTATATTAACGTTATCCTGCCACAAAATCCAGGTAGGTAGGTAGGTAGGTAGGTAGACGTCATCATTCATTCATTCATTACGAGGAAGATTTAGAATTTGAAATAGATTTACAATTTATTTTTAATTTTTTGTGGGAGTCATTGTCTTGTTTTGTTTTGCTGTTGAATTTTGAAGGAAGGAAATTGAGGTTATGTAATTTTGGGGGTTAATTTTGTTTATTTTTTTGTAGTCTTAGGTTAATTTTTTTTTTATGTAGGTTTGATGGATAAATGGATTAGATAGATAGATAGATAGATAGATAGATTAACAGAGAAATAGATTATAAAGGAGATATAATGAAGAGATATAAAAAAATACACACACACACACACACACACACACACACACACACACACACACACACACACACACACACACACACACACACACACACACAAGGGACGGTCTGTACGTCACCTGCTCATTTAAATAAAAAAATCTAAATAATTCTTCAATATGGTGATTCCTGTAATGAATAAGGTCGTTATACACAGTTGGTAATATAACACTTCTTTCGTATTACAGTTTTTTTATGTATCTGTCCTTATTAATTCTGACAGCTGTAAATTTAATTACCATTGAATGTCCCTCAGTTCAGATTTACAGATTTACAAGACCTTAGGGATGATGATTTTTATTTGTTAGTGTATTTTTTTTACGATATATTGAGTAAAAAAAAGTCTTATTTACCTCTCCTTCTCCCCCAGAATTTACCATAATATCCCTATTTTCCTATTTTTTCAATTATTTCCCTCATAATTTTTTTTCCGTCTACGTTAAAAATTCCCTATTTACTCCTGTTTTTTCCAAATATTCACCCACACAATTTCCCCTATTTTCATCCCACTTGTCCCCCCAAAAAAAAAAATTCCCTGATATTTCCCCGTTGCCATCGTGTTGTCATCAGGTTTCACACAAGAGTCAATTGACCTTTATCCTTAGCGTACCCAAATTTCCTCTCCTCTCTTCCTTTAATCTTCCTCATTTCCTCTTCCTCTTGTCCTCTTCCTCTCTTCCGTCCCCCTTCCTTCAATCTGTATTTTTCTTATTTCTTAATCTTCCCCTCACGTCTCCTCCTCTTCATCCTTCCTCTTCATTCCCAGTATGTCGTCCCTCCTTCCTCCCTTCCTTCTTGTCTCCTCTTTACCTCATCCCTATCCTCTCTCATCTTTCTTCTCTTCGTAACTTCTTTTCTCTCTTCCCTTAACCAAATTCTCTTCTCTTTTCTCTCCTCTTTTCTCCTTTATTCCCAATCCTTCAGCACCTTACCTTCTCTCTCCGACCTTTCCTCTCCTATCTCACTTCTCTCCTCCCTCCTATGGTCGACTTCCCTCTTCTCTTTCCCTCCTTCCCCTCCCTTCCTTCTCCTTCTCTCCCTCCTTCGCTTAAATAATATATACTGAAAATTTACACCCAATACTATTCATGTTTGTTATTATTGTTATTATTGTTGTTATTATTAATGTTGTTATTTCTGTATTTATAATTATTGTTGTTGTTATTAGTATTGTTATTGTCGTTGTTATTGTTGTTGTTATTGCTAGTGGTAGAAATCAGGTCGTAATCAAATGAGGTGTATAACTACATACTGTCCGCCTGATTAATCACGTTATGAGAACTCGCCTCTGTTAATACCTGGAGCCAACCGACATTATCGTTAATATGAGATGTAGAAGAATTTGTTAATATGAAGAGATCGGGTAATAATAATAATAAACCTCGGCCACATATCAACAATCTTACTAATCCCAGACTTAACTTATCCTAATCATTCCTCTAATCTATTGTAATCAAATTTTGTCT
>NW_024744236.1:0-10000 GCF_018991925.1 Homarus americanus | reverse complement strand
GGGCGGTTGGTTCCGAGGCAGAGGGCAGATTATTGGCCCTCACCTGTATCACTTGTATCAATTGTATCACTATCCACCACAGAGGCTTGCAGGGCCTCTTTGTCAAACCCCCCAAAGTTCATATAAGTCCATATCCTCACTATAATTATCACCATCACTGACTTGGGCCGGCTGTAGTGGGTGGCGGGTGAAGAACTGGTAATGTTTTGATGACTGGGCGACCTTGTGCGCACCATTTTCGCGCCTCTTACACAACATGGCGGATGGCGGGAGGTTTGGATCCAAAAATGGCGCGGCTTGCCAGCCGCTCTCCGCGTAATGGGGTTCACGACCGCGGAATGTGAGCATGTTAGGTTCCGGCAGGGCACCGCGTTAACGGTGAACCGCGGAATGCGGGACCGCGTAATGTGAGGGTTGACTGTATATATATACTATATATAGTATATATATATACTATATATAGTATATATATACTATATATAGTATATATATACTATATATAGTATATATATACTATATATAGTATATATATACTATATATAGTATATATATACTATATATAGTATATATATATATATATTAGGGTGGTCCAAAACTATATGGTAAAAAATATAAGTAGTAATATATTGCCTCCACAAGCCTTAAAATTGTCCATTTGGTTCATAGATAAGGTCTGTAAAATTTTATCCATATTCATTAACATTTAGAGGTCAATCCATTTTGCATATTATACTTGTAGTGTAGGACTGAATTTTTTTGTCCGCATGATACAGTCTTAATATACACAACACATTATATTGGGTATATTTCAATGTATATAGCCTAGTTGCCTATTTGGAAAGGGCAAAGAGTCAAGTATTGAGTCATAGGGACTGACAATGACAGGTTGAAACAGGAAACACAGACAAGGGTTACCATTAATCAGATGAAGTTACTTATTTCATTTATATCTCATCAGTTCTACAATTATTTCATTATCAATCTAAATAGTATATTATGCAGGTTTCCATCTTGTGTCATGGCATATGAATGGCAGGCAATTATTACCTGTGAGAAATAATTAGACTTAGTTACAGATTTTGTAAGGATGTTGGCAACACTGATCTGGTTCCAGTGGAGGTCCATTTCGCTCAATGACTTCATTCCAGCACCAGAAAGCATGTTTGAGGACCCAATGCTTCAAATTCTAAGGAAGGAGTTGCTTGAATATTTGCCAGTAGCCCTGCAGGATAATCAGCCACGAGATGATTATAGGGAGTTTCTAGAACTAGCTCTTTTGTTTCTTGGTGGACTGCCAAGTAGTAAGGTTTCCTTTCGAGTTCCTGGTCCTACACACCATGCAAGATGGATGGCAAAAGGAATCTATGCTCTCAAAATCTATCTGTTCAAACATCAATTCACATTATCAACACGGGAAGAAAACAATATCACACAACTGGCTTTGTTTGTGAGCATAATGTATGTGAGATTCTGGCATGAAGCACCAATGGCTGTTCGAGCTCCATTCAATGATTTGCAGCTAATGAAGGTTTTAAAGGAATATCCTCATGAGAAAGTTGCACACGCAGCACAAGCAGCAATTAGCCGACATCTCTGGTATCTATCAGAACATCTTATCGGTCTAAGCTTATTTGATGACAGGATCGATACTGAAACCAAGAAGAATATGGTACAAACTTCCAGTGCCCAAAGAAACAGGACTTTTCAAGGCGTATTGTCCTATCTGATGAAACTCCTATCAGTAATGTGGCCTCATTTGTTACTGAGCGTACATTAGATATTTTTGATGTTCTTACACTAGATGGCAAAGAAAGAGCACAACTGTTCTTGAGTAAGGATCCCAAAACATGGAAAGACGATGAAGTGTTTATCACAATGAGAGATCGTGCGATAAATATGAAGGTGGTGAATGACAGCGCAGAGAGGGCAATTGCTCTCATAGAGCGTTATAATGAGTCTATAACGCAAAATGAGGACCAAAAGCAGTACCTTTTACAGGTTGTTGCAGCTCATCGCAAGAAGTTACCAACAGCAAGCAAAGCTGCTATGATGAAGGGATACAAATAAAGAATGTGTATTGGTGTTCTAGAGTTATTTAGTTTGTAATTTGTAAAACTTATAATTGTATTTTGCTGAATAAAGACAATGTGTTTATAATGTGTTTATCTAGCCCCGAAAAATCCTTATTATGTACTAAATGGAAAAAAAGAGGACATTGGATTGACCTCTAAATATGCTTTAAATGATCCAATTTTTTTCTGGGATGCATTTTGTACCTAATGGACAAAAATAAACCTTGTGGAGAAAACGTATACAAATATGTGATATTTTGGACCACCCTAATATATATATATATATATATATATATATATATATATATATATATGTGATATCCAGAAATTTCAGAGTAATTTCAAATGCCCCGCCATGAGTGATACTGAGCGTTCAAGGTCATCTGAGGGGAGGGAGCGCTGCCTGCTCGTAGCGAGAGATTGCGGAACTAGGCCTATATGATATTAAATATGATTTACCGAATTAATAATGATGCGATTCATGAAGTTAAGGGACTATTATTGAATTTGAAATTATTATAGATCGTTTAGCAGTCTGAATAATGTTACGGGTGTCCCAAGGAGTTATTAGTTAGGCGGAAAATATATCACGTAGGCCCAAGCTAGCGCCTTGGGGAGACGCGATGCTGGCTAGCCCAGTCCCGGAGAGCAGTCACACAGACAAGACGCCTGCTGGCCCACATCAGAAGGCCGATGTGGCCTAGTCAATTTGTGCCGCGCCAATGTTAGTATAACAAGTAAGTCTCATTCGATCTCAGACAGGGTTAGATAGGGCAGTGGTAAAGTTAACAAGAGCTAACAGTGAGTTCATTTCAGGGTTTCCGTCAGAACCCACTTGACCGCGAGTTTGACTGCGAGAAATTGGCTGCGAGAGACTGACTGCCATTTGAGACTGCCGTTGATGATTGAGGCTTGGCGATTGTCGCCTTCGGAACAATCAGTGTAGGCTTGTCACTGGTTAGCGGGGTTGCAAAGGATCTCTTGAGTGAACGAAAGTGCTCCTTATTAAATTAACACGACACGGACCAGCATCAGCAGGGTGATCGTTCTACTACCCGTGCACAACCTCACATTAACCCGCGAAAGCAGCGTAAACCCCTTTAACGTGGAAGCAAAGTTTTCTGCACCGCGTTAAGGTCTGATTGCTCACTTCTTCTGCCTATGGACGACTGGGAGTAATAATAATTGAGGTTACTGAGAGTATATTAATGGTCACACACTGAGACCGGTGAGTTCAGGGACTCAGGAGATACCAGAGGAACATTTTATCTTCCTTTATCAATGGGTGTAGCACACCATCTCAGACTGATATTATCTTTGACGTGTGTAGCTTATCATTTCTAAATAATTTGATAGTAGTGTTTAATGTTTGCCATTATGAAACCAGAGTGATACCGTGATTTGATCTTTAATGCCTCTAATTTTCATATAATTCTGATCTCAGGCACAACTTTTTGTTCAGTGAAGAAAGGGTTAGCAGACACCTGTTGGGGTGCTATAATTTTGTTGAGTGATATTATTTTGCTGAAAGCCCTTAGGGCCTATTCATTGTAGAGTATTTAATTTCTTATCTTTTATTACCATTCCTCAGTGACTGATATTATTTTGTTGAAGACCCTTAAGGCCTATTCATTGTGGAGTATTTAATTTCTTATTTTTTAGTACCATTTCCTAAGTGACTGATATTATTTTGTGAAAGCCCTTAAGGCCTGTTTATATGTGCAATTAACATTTCTTAATACTTTAAATTTATTGTTGCCTGTGTTCCTAATAATTTCTATGTCATGTATAACTTTTATTCCCCAGAGTAGTGGTTAAAGTTTAAGTTAAGAGGTGCGCATATTGGTGTACCATTATTTGATTGTGTTTGTAGTGTTGGAGGGAATATAAGTGTCTAAATTTTGCAGTGTGTCTCATTCATCCCAGTCACAGACGCTATCCTTCCACGGGTCACGGACAGTTCATTTTGTGTAGTAGATTTAAGTGTTCTTGTGCTGGTTCGGGATTTTTCTCAAAGGGGCGCTTCCACTGCCTTTACCATCTATTAAATTTTAATAAACCCCAAGTCAAGTGAGAAATTAAAGTCCAGCAAATTCCGACCGGTTACAAATGGTAGCAGAGCATGGTTATTTTTATTTCGTGACTGATAGTACTGTGGTTGGGATAATGAACGCCATCATGTGTTGGTTAGCAATGGTAGGGATTGAACTCGCACTGATGCTCATCCTTGTGCCCGGACTGAGTTGGTTAGGCTTGACAATAGAGATGTGTATGAGGAGGAAGAGAGACGGCCGCGGGACCTTGGTACAGCTGAGAGAGGAGTTCGGAGACCTAAAGAGGGATTATCAAGCACAGGTAAACAGGTTCAAGTGGGAGTCTCAGGCACACATTCAACGGTTCAGGGAGGAAACAAGGGGTGAATGTCAGGCACACGTCCAGCAGTCAAGGAAGTGTGAGGTCCAAGGGGGAAATATAGGGGTACGTAAGTAGTTCAGAGAGGTTGATCGAGCCCTCCAGCTGAGAGACAAGACGAAGCCGACCGATTACAGTTTAGGGTGCATGGTAATGAGAAAAGGCAGGTTGTAGGGGGTGAGTTGGAGGAGTTGTGAGTAGGGCAGAGGGGATTGGAGAGATGGTTAGGTCAGAGATGTGCGTTGAGTAGTGGTTGCTGTCATGAGCGGGATTGAGTTGCTGTAATGAGCGGGATTGAGAGTACGGTTGTAATGTCCAGGGCCTCACTAAGATGGACTGGTACATTGTCAGAGGGTTGGTCTGCCGGCATGAGGTTCGGAGACGTGGACTGAGTATTTTTTTGACACTGGTTCCTCTTAGTTCAAGGGCCAGGCAAAAGGAGAGCATGCTTGTTTTGAACTGTGTATTTTTTTTTGACACTGGTTCCTCTTAGCTCAAGGGCCAGGCAAAAGGAGAGCATGTTGGAGATGGACTGAGTATTTTTTTTTGACACTGGTTCCTCTTAGCTCAAGGGCCAGGCAAAAGGAGAGCATGCTTGTTTTCGACTGTGTATTTTTTTTGACACTGGTTCCTCTTAGTTCAAGGGCCAGGCCAAAGGAGAGCATGTTTGTTTTGGGCTGGTATTAATTTTGACATTGGTTCTCTAGTTAAGGGCCAGGCAAAGGGGAGTGTGATGTTCTGGTTGGATTGAGTTGGGCTAGGAAGAAATGGAGTTGCTAGCTGCTAGTGGAATAGTACAGAGTTGAAGGTGGGTTTTAAGTTGTTCTCTCAGCACATGAGGGCAGTGCTGTCTTTTTTTTAGGGGGGTCGAGTGTTAGCGGGAGAGAAAAGGAGAGAAGAGAAGACGGGAATGCTGCATTTAGCAAAAGGGGTGAGGTGCAGTCCTTAGAACAAAATTTTAGGGGGGTCGTATGCATGTTTTCTCAGCACATGAGGACAGTGCTGTCTTTTTTTTAGGGGGTCGATTGTGATATCCAGAAATTTCAGAGTAATTTCAAATGCCCCGCCATGAGTGATACTGAGCGTTCAAGGTCATCTGAGGGGAGGGAGCGCTGCCTGCTCGTAGCGAGAGACTGCGGAACTAGGCCTATATGATATTAAATGTAATTTACCGAATTAATAATGATGCGATTCATGAAGTTAAGGGACTATTATTGAATTTGAAATTATTATAGATCGTTTAGCAGTCTGAATAATGTTACGGGTGTCCCAAGGAGTTATTAGTTAGGCGGTAAATATATCACGTAGGACCAAGCTAACGCCTTGAGGAGACGCGACGCTGGCTAGGCCCAGTCCCGGAGAGCATTCACACAGACAAGACGCTCCGCGCGTCCATCAGAAATAGTCACGTGGCCTAGTCACCTGTGCTGCGCTATTGCAGTATAACAAGTAAGTCTCATTCGATCTCAGACAGGGTTAGATAGGGCAGTGATAAAGTAAACTAGAGCTACCAGTGAGTCTACTGGTGCTCGCCAGAACCCACTTGACTGGAGTTGACCGGAGTTGACTGCGAGAGATTGACTGCCGTTGATGATTGAGGGTGGCGATTGTCGCCATTGGACCGATCAGTGTAGGCCTGTCACCGTTTAGCGGGGTAGCAAAGGATCTCTTGAGTGAACGAGTGCTCCCGACAACTAACACGACACGGGACCAGCATCAGCAGTGGGTGATCAGTTCTTACCACTCCGGTGCACAACCCCACATGTCCCGAGCAGCTAGTGAAACCCTCTTGCTAACGGGAAGCTAAAGTTTCTCTCAACTGCGCAAGGTCTGATTGGCTCACTCTCTTCCTGCCCATGGACGCACTGGGAGTACACTGAGGCTATCTGAGTATATTAATGGTCACACACTGAGACCGTGAGTCTAGGACTCTAGGAGATACCTAGAGGAACATTTTATCTTCCTTATCACGGGTGTAGTTAACACCATTCCTCAGACTGATATTATCTTGACGTGTGTAGTTTAATATTTCTTAAATAATTTTGATAGTAGTGTTTTTTTGAATGTTTGTGCTATTAAGTGGAACCAGAGTGATACTGTGATTTGATTCTTTTAATGCCTCTAATTCTTCATAATTCTGATCTCAGGTATAACCTTGTTCCCCAGAGCAGTGGTTAGGTTAGGTTAGGAAGTGTACACCTGTTGGGGGTGCTATAATTTTGTTGAGTGATATTATTTTGCTGAAAGCCCTTAGGGCCTATTCATTGTAGAGTATTTAATTTCTTATCTTTTATTACCATTCCTCAGTGACTGATATTATTTTGTTGAAGACCCTTAAGGCCTATTCATTGTGGAGTATTTAATTTCTTATTTTTTAGTACCATTTCCTAAGTGACTGATATTATTTGGTGAAAGCCCTTAAGGCCTGTTCATATGTGCAATTAACATTTCTTAATACTTTAAATTTATTGTTGCCTGTGTTTCTAATAATTTCTATGTCATGTATAACTTTTATTCCCCAGAGTAGTGGTTAAAGTTTAAGTTAAGAGGTGCGCATATTGGTGTACCATTATTTGATTGTGTTTGTAGTGTTGGAGGGAATATAAGTGTCTAAATTTTACAGTGTGTCTCATTCATCCCAGTCACAGACGCTATCCTTCCACGGGTCACGGACAGTTCATTTTGTGTAGTAGATTTAAGTGTTCTTGTGCTGGTTCGGGATTTTTCTCAAAGGGGCGCTTCCACTGCCTTTACCATCTATTAAATTTTAATAAACTGATCAAGTAGAAATTTAAAGTCCAGCAAATTCAGGCCGAGTTACATATATATATATATATATATATATATATATATATATATATATATATATATATATATATATATATATATATATATATATATATATATATATATATATATATATATATATATATATATATATATATACAGTATTCGTTTACTTGAATACCTCGGTTAGCGAAATTTCGGTTAACGAACTGCCTTCCATAAGGATCTTCAATTCGGTTAACGAACAAAAATTCGGTTAACGAATTTCTTACGAACCGACCTCAACATGTTTTCGCTTGCACTGACTGGGCAACCAACTTTAGTATCAGTCCGCCAATACATTAATAGGTTCTAGGGCTTAAATTCCTTACTATTTTAGTAAATATCAAGAAGTTTATGCTATTCAATAATTTTAAAAGTTTAATATTCTATTTTTTAATAATTTTAACAATTATTGAACATAATTGAAGGTAAAGTGACTAGTTTAATGTGCGGCATCCAGCCTCTTAACATAGCAAACAGGCATTAGTCTCTCTCTGTTTTCACTGGATGTAACATCTTACTTGAGTCTCTCTTCAACTAAACGCTTTTTTTCTGTGTTTCCAAGCAAATTATTGGTCATTTTGAAATATATTTTACATATTGACAATATATAATGCAGTGCAGTGTTGATTTAAAGAAAATAATCTTGAATTACACCAAGAGAGCTAAAAATTTTATGGGTGAAATGGCACCTGCATGGGGTGACTTCTCTTCCACCCCCAATGCCTTCTCTTCTTCCTTCTCCTCCACCCCATTCTAAATCCATCATCATCATCTCATCCAGGAGCCTTCTACCTTTTCAAAAGTAAGTGAACTTTTCTACCATTTTTGTTAGCAGACTTTTGAGTTGTGACGACCTTCTGGAGCGGTTGAGGATTGAATTGCCGAGAGGGGTCACTGTATATATACAGTGGGGTATGCTATAACGAACGGATCCTATTACGAATATTCCTATAACGAACGGTTTTACCTATAAAATTGAGAATGCTATAACGAACGCAACTCCTACAACGAACGCGGATGAATACCGGACTATTTCGCCTGGCGCATGAATATTGTTGTACCGCGACCCACAACAAGAGCGTCAGGCGCCATCTTTGTCTCATTGTGTAGCCAGTGCACCACTGTTATTGTTGAAATTTCGTCTTTTGATGTGGAAATTCGCGTTATTTGTATAACTATTTTGTTATACAAGTATACAATTGTAACAATGAGTCGTCCAAAGCGAGTGAGAAAGCTAATAACCCTTGAAACTAAGAAAGAAATTATAAAGAAACGTGAGAATGGAAGAAGCATTACGAAACTTAGTGATGAATATGGGATGGCTAAATCGACTATATGTACGATTTTGAAGAATAAAGAGGAGTTAAAAACTGTGCAAGTGGCTAAGGGAATCTTTAGACTTAGCAAAGCAAGGTGTAATGTGATTGAAGAGATGGAAAATTTACTCTTAGTTTGGATAAAGGAGAAAGAAATGGCAGGTGATAACATTAGTGAAGCTATAATTTGTGAGAAGGCTAAACAATTGTTTGAGGACCTTAAAGCCAAGACTCCCAGTGGAAGTGATAGTGATGTGCCAGTGTTTAGGGGTACCTGCATGCTGAATAACACTAAGGTAAGATAAAGTACCGTATTTTTTACATTTTCCACAGAATTTTTTCAGTGTTAAGCGGTTGTATTTGGGGCCCTGGAACGGATTAATCCTATAACGAACGAATGCTATAACGAACGAGGTTCTGGAACCAATTACGTTCGTTATAGCATACCCCACTGTATATATATATATATATATATATATATATATATATATATATATATATATATATATATATATATATATATATATATATATATATATATATATATAAATATATATCGTGTAAATCATGTAGATCCACAATGGAAACATGGACAAGGTTGATTTTAATATTAGAATAGCATAAATATAGGGTGACACATAATCAAGTCATTACGTTACTCATACTAGTCTTGTTTCCGTGTGGTCGTGACTTTTTAAACAAATCTATCCAGAGTATCATTAATGTATAATAGCATAACTAATTGTATATGCGTTAGCCAATATTCTCACTCTTCGTTCTTTTATATCCTTACTAATACTGTATTTCATTCTTGACGTTGACATGTCAGAAGAAGACATTCCTGACGATGTCAGCCACTCCGTAGAAAAAGTTCGTTATACCGGAAGAAGTACCGAGGAGCCCCGAATTATACACTGTACACTAACTGATTTGTTTACAAATAGCTGGAGCTGGAAAATCAATCTGTTTTCATGCATGTCTTTATTTTGTTGACTTATGACCATTTTAAATGTCTACATCGTCCAGTTTGTTTATACTGTAAATTGAAACTGCCAAATCTATTAGCCTGAAATCTGTAAATTGTAATAAAGTTATTCTAAACCACAGTGTGAAATTACTTGTAGTGCAAATGTTTGTGACGGAATAGCATACTTAAGTAATGAGATGCAACCAGTTTAAAGCCTGCATTACATTTAACTATTTCGCTGCACTTTCCTTCAAGATTTATTATTATTTTTAATCATAATGCTAAAATACATGGTATATACAGTATACTAATAGGTATGGATTATCTCTTGAATTGGGTGTAAGTAATCTTGGGTACGACTTATCTCGTGAGTTGGGAACGAGTTATCTTGGGAACGAGTT
>NW_024744235.1:0-28590 GCF_018991925.1 Homarus americanus | reverse complement strand
GACTTTCTCTGTCTACACCTCCTTACCTCCCAGTTACACCTCACGACACTCCAGTTACACCTCAAACACTCCCAGGTACACCTCACAGCCTCCCACCTCTCACCTCCCAGGCCTCCTCTGGCCTCCCAGTACTCCTCTGACTCCTGGTACAACACTCTGCACTACCCAGCCTTAGTACCTCTGGCTCCCACCTCTGGCTTGCTCCAATTACCATCTCTGCACTCTGAGGTACCTCAGACACTCCCATTACCTCTGACCTCCCAGGTTGTGCCAGTACACCTCTGGCTTTTGTAGGTACCTCTGACTCTCCCAGGTACACCTGACCTCCCAGGTACCTCTGACACTCCCAGGTGCACCTCAGACCTCCCAGGTACCCTTCCTGGCCTCCCAGTGTGCACCCCTGACACTCCCAGGTACACCCTAACATCTGGGCACCTCCGACACTCCCAGGTGCACCTCAGGCTCTCCCAGGTACACCTCTGACTGGCACCGCAACGCCAGTGCCTCCGATCTGCCATTACACCTCCCAACCTCCCAGGTACCTCTGTGCTCCCAGGTCTCTTCTGACACTCCCTGGTACCTGACATCCCAGGTACTGCCTCACTTGCTCCAGTTGCAGCTCAAACACTCCCGGTACCTCTGTGCTCCCAGGTACACCTCCTGACCTCCCAGGTACTCCTCTCTGACCTCCCAGGTGCTCCTTGTTTCTGGTACACCTGACATCCCAGGTTACCACAGCACTGTGAGTGCACCTCTGTGCTCCCAGGTGCATCTGACACTCCCAGTTACAAGTCTGACCTCCCAGGTACACCTCAGGCACTCCCAGGTACCTCTTCACCTCCCAGGTACCTCAGACACCCCAGGTGCACCTCCTGGTTGTGCATGCTCCACACCTCTGACACTCCCAGGTACCTCCCAGCCTCCCGTGCCTTCTGACTCGGTCCAGGTGCTCTCTGACACTCTGCTCCCAGGTACACCTCCCAGACACTCCCAGGTACACCTCTGGCCTCCCAGGTACCTCCCGCCTCCCAGGTACTCCCCAGCACTCCAGGTGCTCCTCCTGTGCTCCCTGGTACACACCTGACTTGCTCCCAGGTACCCTCTGTGCTCCCAGGTACACCTCTGGCACTCCCAGGTACACCTCTGACCTCCCAGTTACACCTCTGGCCTTAGCCTCCAGGCACTCCCAGGTACACCTCTAGGCACTCCCATTTTCCTCTGGCACTCCATCTGCTCCTCGCTGACTCCCATTTACACCTCTGACTTCTCCCAGGGTACTCCTCTGACATTCCCAGGTGCAGCCTCCCAGGTGCCTCCGGCACCCCAGTGCCTTGTCCTTCAACACTCCCAGTTCTCTCAGGCACTCCCAGGTACACCTCTGGCCTCCCGTGCACCTCTGACCTGCCAGGTACACCTTTGGCCTCCCAGGTACACCCCCTGGCATGCTCCCAGGTACACCTCTGACACTCCCAGGTACACCTCAGACACTCCCAGGTACACCTCTGACCTCCCCAGGTACACCCTGAGCATTCCCAGGTACACCCCTGACACTCCCAGGTAACACCTCCGACTCCCAGGACACACTGAGACACTCCCAGGTGCACCTCTTACTGCTGCCAGGTGCACCTCCCTGCTCCAGGTACACCTCCGATACTCCCAGTACACCTCTGACACTCGTTGCACCTCTGGCCTCCCAGGTACTCTTCTGACATCCTGGTACACACACCTGACACTCCCAGGTACACCTCACTTACTCCCAGTTGCACCTCCTTACCTCCCAGGTACACCTCAGGCTTTCTCCCAGGTACCTCTGGCCTCCCAGGTACACCTCTCACACTCCCAGGTACTCCTCTGGCACTCCCAGGTACTCTCCCAGCCTCCCTGGTACCCACACCTGGCCTCCCAGGTACCACTGACACTCCCAGGTACCTCTGGCCTCCCAGGTACCCTGACACTCCCAGTTTGGTCTGGCTTGCTCCCAGGTACCTCAGACACTCCCAGGTACCCTCAGACACTCCCAGGTGCCTGGCCAGGTACCTCTGACACTGCCAGGTGCACCTCCTGGCTCTCCCGGTGCCCTGGCTCCCAGGTGCACCTCTGACACTCCCAGTGCCTCAGGCCTCCCAGGTACACTTCCGTGGTCCCAGTGTGCACCCTGACACTCCCAGGTACCCCTGACACTCCCAGGCTGCCTCCAGACACTCAGGTACACCTCAGACACTCCCAGGTACCTCTGACACTGCCAGGTACACCACCCAACACTCCCAGGTACACCTCCATTACCATTTTCCTCTGGCCTCCCAGGTACCTCTGGCTTGCTCCCAGGCTACTCTTCTGGCACTCCTGGTACCCACACTCCTGACACTCCCAGGTACACTTCTCTGCTGCTCCAGGTACCCCTGTTGACACTCCCAGGTACACCTCTGACACTCCCATTTTCTGTTTCGAGGTACTCTCTGCACTCCCAGGTGCTCTTGACACTCCCTGGTACACCTGACTGCTCCCAGGTACACCACTCACACTCGCAGGTACCTCCGGCACTCCCAGGTACACTCTCACACTCCCAGTTACAAGTCTGACACTCCCAGGTACCTTCTCCAGACGCTCCCAGGTGCACCTCTGAACCTCCCAGGTTCCTCAGACACCCCCAGGTGCACCTCTGGCTTGCTCCCAGGTACACCTCTGACACTCCCAGGTAAACCTCTGACATTCCCAGGTGCCCTTCTGACACTCCGAGGTACCTCCCAGGTACACCTGACAATGCCGTTCACCTCTGACACTTCCAGGTACACCTCTGACCTCCAGGGTACTGCCTCTGACACTCCATGCTTCCTCTGACACTCCCTAGTACCTCTGGCTCCCAGGTGCCTCATGCCTCCCATGTGTACCTCCTGACACTCCCAGGTGCATCTGGCTTTCTCCAGGTGCACCTCTGGTAATGCCAGGTGACCTCTGATGCTCCCAGGTGCCTTCGACAACCTGGTGCCACCACTGGCGCTCCCATGTGCTCCTCTGACTTGCTCCTGGTTAACTTTGGGTACCAGTTGACCTCAAGCATTCCAGGTGCACGTCTTTTGCTCCCAGGTACACCTCTGTTGCCCTGTCCCAGGTACTTCTCACACACTCCCAGGTACACCTCCTGTGCACTCTGAGTACACCTCTGACTCTCCCAGGTATGCCTGGGCACTCCCAGGTACACCTCTGACACTTCCAGGTACACCTCTGACACTCCCAGGGTACCTCCCGTGCTCCCAGGTACACCCCAGCACTCCCAGATATGTCTGTTTGCTCACCCCTTTACTCCCGTGCACCTCTGGCTTTGTAGTTCACCTCTGAGCTCCCAGGTACACCTGGCCGTGCCTTTGACCTCCCAGGTACCTCCAGACACTCCCAGGTACATCTCAGGCACTCCAGTGTGCACCCTGACACTCCCAGGTACACCCCTGTGCTCCCCAGGTAATCCTCCGACACTCCCAGGTGCACCCCTCAGACACTCCAGGTACACCTCTGACACTGCCAGGTACACCACCAGCTGCTCAGGCACTCCTCCCAGACACTCCAGGTACCTCTGACTCCAGTTACACCTCTGGCCTCCCAGGTACTCTTCGTAATCTGGTACACCAACGCTCCCGCCCTTCACATCCTCAGCACTCCCCGTTGCCTCCAGAACCTCCCAGTTACCTCGGCTTGCTCCCAGGTACCTCCCCGACCTCCCAGGTACACCTCCTGAGCCTCCCAGAGTACACCTCCTGACACTCCCAGGTACACACCTGGCTCCCAGGTACACCTCTGACACTCCCAGGTACACCTCTGGCACTCCCAGGTACACCTCCCAGCTCCCAGTTACCAGTCGGCACTCCTGGTACACCCCTGTTGCTCCCAGGTACACCTCCCGCACTCCCAGGTGCACCTCTGACACTCCCAGGTACACCTCTGACCTCCCAGTTACCGTCCTGACACTCCCAGGTACCTCAGACACTCCCCAGGTACACTCAGGCCAGGTACACCTCAAACTCCCAGGTGCCCCCCTACCTCCCAGGTACACCTCTGGCACTCCCAGGTAAACCTCTGACATTCCCAGGTACCCTTCTGACACTCGAGGTACACCTTCTACACTCCCAGGTACACCTCTGACAATGCCAAGATACCTCTGACTTGCTTCCAGGTACACCTCTGACACTCCCAGCTACACCTCTACTTTCCCAGGTACTCCTCCGGCATTCCTGGTGCACTCCTGAACTCCCAGGTACACCTCCTTACACTCCCAGGTACACCTCTGACACTCCCAGGTACCTCTGACATCCCAGGGTGCACTCCTCGGCCCCCAGGTACACCTCTGACACTCCCAGGTACCTCCGAACATGACACCCTGTGCTCCCAGGTACACCTTCGCTTGCTCCCAGGTACACCTCTGACACTCCCAGCACTGACCTCTGACACTCCAGGTGCCTCTGAGCTTCCCAGGTACTCCTCTGACCTCCCATAGCACTCCTGGCTCCCAGGTATACTGACCCTCCCATGCACACCCCAACACTCCCAGGTACACCTCCAGCCTCCCAGGTTACTCAGGCACTCCAGGTCACCTCTGAGCACTCCTTTTCTCAGTACCTCTGACACTCCCAGGTACACCTCTGACACTCCCCAGGTACCTCCCCAACACTCCCAGGTACTCCTCAGCCTCCTGGGCTCCCGTGCCTCACTTGCTCCCAGGTACCTCAGACACTCCCATTCTGACCTCCCAGGTACACCTCTGACACTCCCAGGTGCCCCTCTGACACTCTGGGGTACACCTCAACCTCCCAGGTACACCTCTGACACTCCAGGCCTCCTCTGGCACTCCTGGTACACCTAACACTCCCAGTACACCACCCAACACTCCCAGGTACACCTCTGCTTCCAGGTACCTCTGTCGACCTCCAGTACACCTCAGACTTTCAGTTGCCTCAACACTCCCAGGTACACCTCAGGCTTTCCCAGGTGCACCTCAGACTCTCCCAAGGTCACACCTCTGACCTCCCAGGTAAACCTCAGGTACACCCTTTTGACACTCCCAGGTCCTTCGACACTCCCAGGTACACCTCTGACAGCTGCCAGCCTCCAGCACTTCAGGTACACCTCTGACACTCCCAGGTACACCTCTGGCTTTCAGGGCCTCCTGGCACTCCTGGTACACCTCTGACACTCCCAGGTGCACACCTCACTTCCACACTCCCAGGTACCTCTGACTGCTCCAGGTGCCTCTGGCATCCCAGGAGTGCACTCAGGTTTTCACCTCTGACACTCCCAGGTACCCTGACACTCCCACCTCTGACGCTCCCAGGTACACCTCCCAGGCCTCCAGGTACACCTCTGACAATGCCAGGTACACCTCTGACTTCAGGTACCTCCCTGACACTCCCAGGTACACCTCTGACTCCAGGCTCTCAACACTCCCACCTGGCTCCCACCTCATTGCCTCCCAGGTACCTCTGACTCCAGGCTCTGGTACACCTCTGACAATGCCAGGTACACCTCTGGCTCTCCCAGGTACACCCCAGCACTCAGGTACACCCCTGACACTCCAGGTACACCTCAGACACACCCAGGTACAGCTCTGACACCCCATGTATACCCCAGACACTCCCATGTGCACCCCTGACACTCCGGGACACCTCCGACACTCCCAGGTACACCTCAGACACTCCAGGTACACCTCTGACACTGCCAGGTTTTCACACTGCCAGATACCTCGCTGCTCTCGGTACACCTCTGACACTCCCAGTGCCTCTGACCTCCCAGGTCTCTTCTGACACTCCCTGGTACACTCTGGTCCCAGGTACACCTCATACACTCCCAGGTACACCTCAGGCCACTCCCACCTCTGACTCTCCCCAGGTGCCTCCCAGCACTCCCAGGTAATCACTGTGCTCCCAGGTACTCCTCTGAGCCTCCTGGTACACCTGACACTCCCAGGTACACCTCTGACACGCCCAGGTCTGCTCCTGACCTCCCAGGTACACTCAGACACTCCTAGGTACACCCCTGAACCTCCCAGGTGCACCTCTGACGCCTCCAAGACTCACAGCCTCCAGGTACCTCCAGCCTCCCAGGTACACCTCAGTTCTCAGGTACACCTCCGACACTCCCAGGTACACCTCTGACACTCCCAGGTACACCTCCGACAATGCCAGGTACACCTCTGACATTCCCAGTTACACCTCCGACACTCCCAGTTACACCCCTGACACTCTCAGGTACACCTCTGACACTCCCAGGTACACCTCTAATACTCCCAGGTATACCGCTGACACTCCCAGGTACACCTTCGATACTCCCAGGTACACCTCCGATACTCCCAGGTATACCGGCACTCCCAGGTACACCTCCGACACTCATAGGTACACTTCTTACACTCCTAGGTACACCTCCGACACTCCCAGGTACACCTCTGACACTCCCAGGTACACCTCTGACACTCCCAGGTACACCTCTGACACTCCCAGATACATCTCTGACACTCCCAGGTACTCCCTGACACTCCCAGGTACACCTTTGACACTCCCAGGTACTCCACTGACATTCCCTTGTACACCTCTGACACTCCCAGGTACACCACGACACTGCCAGGTACACCTCCGACACTGCCAGGTACACCTCCGACACTCCCAAGTACACTTCTCACATTCCCAGGTACACCTCCGACACTCCCAGGTACACCTCTGACACTCCCAGGCACACCTCAGACACTCCCAGGTACACAGCTGACACTCCCAGGTACACCTCTGACACTCCCAAGTACACCTCAGACACTCCCAGGTGCATCTCCGATATTCCCAGGTACACCTCCGATATTCCCAGGTACACCTCTGATACTCCCAGGTACACCTTTGAGACTCCCAGGTACTTCACTGGCACTCCCTGGTACACCTCTGACACTCCCAGGTACTCCTCTGACACTCCCTGGTTCACTTCTGAGACTCCAAGGTACACCTCTAACACTCCCTGGTACACCTCCGATATTCCCAGGTAACCCTCCGATATTCCCAGGTACACCTCCGATACTCCGAGGTACACCTTTGAGACTCCCAGGTGCTTCACTGACACTCCCTGGTATACCCCTGACACTCCCAGGTACACATCTGACACTCCCTGGTACACCTCTGGCACTCCCAGGTACACCTCAGACACTCCCTGGTTCTCCCCTGACACTCCCAGGTACACCTCAGACACTCCCAGGTACACCTCTTACACTCCCAGGTACACCTCAGACACTCCCAGGTATACCGCTGACACTCCCAGGTACACATCTGACACTCCCGATTACACCTCTGACACTCCCAGGTACACCTGCGACACTCCCAGGTACACCTCCGACACTCCCAGGTACACTTCTTACACTCCTAGGTACACCTCCTACACTCCCAGATACACCTCTGACACTCCCAGGTACACCTCTGACACTCCCAGGTACACCTCTGACACTCCCAGGTACATCTCTGACACTCCCAGGTACTCCACTAACACTCCCAGGTACACCTTTGACACTCCCAGGTACTCCACTGACTTTCCCTTGAACACCTCTGACACTCCCAGGTACACCGCTGACACTGCCAGGTACACCTCCGACACTGCCAGGTACACCACCGACACTCCTAGGTACACTTCTCACACTCCCAGGTACACCTCCGACACTCCCAGGTACACCTCTGACACTCCCAGGCACACCTCAGACACTCCCAGGTACACCTCTGACACTCTCAGGTACACCTCAGACACTCCCAGGTACACCGCTGACACTGCCAGGTACACCTCTGACACTCCCAAGTACACCTCTGACACTCCCAGGTACACCTCCAACACTCCCAGGTACACCTCCGACACTCCCAGGTACACTTCTCACACTCCCAGGTACACCTCCGACACTCTCAGGTACACCTCTGACACTCCCAGGTACACCTCTGACAGTCACAGGTACACCTCTGACACTTCCAGGTACACCTTTGAAACTCCCAGGTACTCCACTGATATTCCCTGGTACACCTCTGACACTCCCAGGTACACCGCTGACACTACCAGGTACACCTCCGACACTCCCAGGAACACCTCCAACACTCCCAGGTACACTTCTTACACTCCCAGGTACACCTCCGACACTCCCAGGTACACCTCTGACTCTCCCAGTTACACCCCAGACACTCCCAGGTACAATTCTCACACTCCTAGGTACACCTCTGATACTCCTAGGTAATCCTCTGTCACTCCCTGATACACCTCTAACACTCCCAGGTACACCGCTGACACTCCCAGGTACACCATTGACACTCTCAGGTACACCTCTGACACTCCCAGGTACTCCACTGACACTCCCAGGTACACCTCTGACACTCCCAGGTACACCTTTGACACTCCCAGCTACTTCACTGACATTCCGTGGTACACCTCTGACACTCCCATGTACACCGCTGACACTGCCAGGTAAACCTCCGACACTCTCAGGAACACCTCCGACACTCCCAGGTACACTTCTCACACTCCCAGGTTCACCTCCGACACTCCCAGGTACACCGCTGACACTCCAGGGTACACCTCTGACTTTCCCAGGTACACCTCTGACACTCACAGGTACACCCCAGACACTCCCAGGTACACTTCTCACACTCCTAGGTACACCTCTGACACTTCTAGGTACTCATCTGTCACTCCATGATACACCTCTAACACTCCCAGGTACACCGCTGACACTCCCAGGTACACCGCTGACACTGCTAGGTACACCTCAGACACTGCCAGGTACACCTCAGACACTGCCAGGTACACCTCAGACACTCCCAGGTACACCTCAGACGCTCCAAGGTGGTACACCTCCGACACCCCAGGCACACCTCTGACACTCCCAGGCACACCTCTGACACCCAGGGCACACCTCTGACACTCCCAGGTACACCTCTGACACTCCCAGGCACACCTCTGACACTCCCCAGGCATACCTCTGACACTCCCCAGGTACACCCCACACCCCAGGCACACTCTGACATTCCCTGGTACACCTCTGACACTCCCAGGTACACGACCGACACTCCTAGATACACCTCTGACACTCCCAGGTACAGCTCTGACACTCCCAGGTACACCTTTGACACTCCCAGGTACTCCACTGACACTCCCTGGTACACCCCTGCCACTCCCAGGTACCCCTTTGAAACTCCCAGGTACACCCCATACACTCCCAGGCACACTTCTCACACTCCTAGGTACACCTCTGACACTTCTAGGCACACATCTGTCACTCCCTGATACACCTCTAACACTCCCAGGTACACCGCTGACACTCCCAGGTACACCGCTGACACTCCCAGGTACTCCTGTGATACTCCCAGGTACACCTCCGACACTCCCAGGTACACCTCTGACACTGCCAGGTACACCTCTGACACTCAAAAGTACTCCACTGACATTCCCTGGTACACTTCTGACACACCCAGGTACATCTCTGATACTCGCAGGTACACCTCTGACACTGCCAGGTACAGCTCTGACAATCACAGGTACTCCTGTGACACTCCCAGGTACACCTCCGACACTCCCAGGTACACCTCTGACACTCCCAGGTACACCTCCGATATTCCCAGGTACACCTCAGATATTCCCAGGTACACCTGTGATACTCCCAGGTACACCTTTGAGACTCCCAGGTACTTCACTGACGCTCCCTGGTACACCTCTGACACTCCCAGGTACTCCGCTGACACTCCCTGGTTCACTTATGAGACTCCAAGGTACACTGACATTCCCTGGTACACTTCTGACACTCCCTGGTACACCTCTGACACTCCCAGGTACAGCTCTGACAATCCTAGGTACTCCTGTGATACTCCCGGGTACACCTCCGACACTCCCAGGTACACCTCTGACACTGCCAGGTACACCTCTGACACTCCCAAGTACTCCACTGACATTCCCTGGTACACATCTGACACACCCAGGTACATCTCTGTTACTCCCAGGTACACCTCTGACACTGCCAGGTACAGCTCTGACAATCACAGGTACTCCTATGACACTCCCAGGTACACCTCCGACACTCACAGGTACACCTCTGACACTCCCAGGTACACCTCCGATATTCCCAGGTAACCCTCCGATATTCCCAGGTACACCTCCGATACTCCCAGGTAAACCTTTGAGACTCCCAGGTACTTCACTGACACCCCCTGGTATACCCCTGACATTCCCAGGTACACCTTTGACTCTCCCTGGTACACCTCTGATACTCCCAGGTACAACTCTTACACTCCCAGGTCCGCCTCCGACACTCCCAGGTACAACTCCGACACTCCCAGGTAAACCTCCGATACTCCTAGGTACCCACCTCAACCACTCTCCCAGGTATGCCACACCAACCTCCCAGGTACCTCTGATACTCCAGTGCACCTCCTGACACTCCCAGGTACACTGGGCACTCCCAGGTACACCTCCAACCTCCCAGGTGCACTTCTTACTCCCTAGGTACACCTCCTACCTCCCAGGTACCTCTGACACTCCAAGTTTTCCTCCTGACCTCCCAGGTACACCTCCTGACCTCCCAGGTACATCTCCTGACCTCCCAGGGCCTCCACTGACACACTCAGGTACACCTTGACACTCCCAGGTACTCACTGACATTCCCTTGTACACCTCTGGCCTCCCAGGTACACATGACACTGCCCAGGTGCCTCCGACACCACCAAGTGCACCTCCACGACACTCCGAGGCTCTCACACTCAGGTACACCTCCGACACTCCCAGGTACACCTCCTAACACTCCCCAGGCACACCTAAGACACTCCCAGGTACACCTCTGGCCTCCTCAGGTACCTCAGACACTCCCAGGTACATCGCCCCGGCACTCAAGGTACACCTCTGACCTCCAAGGTACACCTCTGTGCTCCAAGTACTCCACTGACATTCCTGGTACACTTCTGATACTCCCAGGTAAATGTCCGACACTCCCCAGAATACACCTCTGACCTCCCAGGTACACCTCCGATATTCCCATGTGCACCTCCGCTATTCCCCAGGTACCTCTGATACTCCCAGGTACACCTTCCAGAGACTCCCAGGTACTTCACACCTGACCTTGCTCCCTGGTGCACCTCTGGCCTCCCAGGTACTCCTGACACTCCCTGGTTCACCTCTGAGACTCCCAGGTACCTCTGAGCACTCCTGTGGTACACCTCCCGATATTCCCAAGAACATCTCCGGATGCTCCCAGGTACACCTTTGAGACTCCCAGGTAGCTTCACGGCACTCACTGGTATACCCCCAATGACATTCCCAGGTACCTCCCCGGCTCTCCTGGGTACCTCTGTTCTCCCCAGGTACACCTCTGGCCTCCCAGTTCCGCCTCCATTGCTCCCAGGTACAACTCCGACACTCCCAGGTAAACCTCCGATGCTCCCTGGGTGCACCTCTGGCCTCCCAAGTGCACCTCTGACCTCCCCTAGGTATTCCTCTGACGCTCCTGGTACACCTCCCCGGCCTCCCAGGTACACCTCAGACACTCCTAATTTTACCCTCTGACACTCCCAGGTACACCTCTTTCACTCCCTGGTTTTTCCCCTGACCTCCCAGGTACACCTCAGACACTCTCAGGTGCACACCTCCAGACCTCCAGAACACCTGACCACTCCCCTGGTACACCTCCAGACACTTCATTTTATCTCTTTCTTGAATACACCTCCGACACTCCTAGGTACACCTCCTGACCTCCAGAACACCTCCTGACACTCCTGGGTGTTTCCTCTGTTTGCTCCTAGTACACCTCTGACACTCCCAGGTACACCTCAGGCCTCCCAGGTACCTCTGACACACTCAGGGTACCTCTGACACTCCCAGGTACTCTGCCTGACCTCCTGGTACACCGTGACACTCCCAGGTACACCTCTGAGCACTCCCAGGTACCTCAGACACTCCCAGGTACATCCCAGATACTCCCAGATACTGAACCTCCCAGGTACACCTCCGACACTCCCAGGTACACCTCTGACACTCCTGGTATACCTCTGACACTCCCAGGTACCTCTGACACTCCCAGGTACACTTCTGACCTCCCAGGTAACCTCTGAAACTCCCAGGTACTCCACTGACATTCCTGGTACACCTCTGACCTCCCAGGTACACGTCCGACACTCCCAGATACACCTCTGACACTCCCAGGTACCTCTGACCTCCCAGGTACACCTCTAACACTCCCAGGTACTCACTGACACTCCCTGGTCACCTCTGACACTCCCAGGTACACCGCAGACCCTCCCAGGTACCTTCTCTCACTCCCAGGTACACCTCTGACACTCCCAGGTCTCCACTGACATTCCTGGTACACCTCTGACACTCCCAGGTACACGTCCGACACTCCCAGGTCACGCTGACACTGCCAGGTACACCTCAGACACTGCCAGGTACACCTCCAGACTCTCCAGGTACACCTCAGACACTCAAGGTGCACCTCTGACACCTCTCAGGTGCACCTCTGACCTCCCAGGTACACCTCAGACACTCCCAGGTACACTTACACTCCCAAGTGCACCTCCGACACTCCCAGGTACACCTCTGACACTCCCAGGTACACCTCTCTGACACTCCCAGGTACACCTCTGACACTCCCTGGTACACCTCTGACACTCCCAGGTACTCCACTGACATTCCCTGGTACACCTCTGACACTCCCAGGTACACGTCCGACACTCCCAGATACACCTGCCTGACACTGCCAGGTACACCTCAGACACTCCAAGGTACACCTCAGATACTCCCAGGTACACCTCAGTCACTCCAAGGTGCACCTCTGACACTCTCAAGTGCACCTCTGACACTCCCAGGCACACCTCTGATACTCCCAGGTACACCTCAGACACTCCCAGGTACACCATGACACTCCCAGGTACACCTCTGACCTCCCAAGTACACCTCTGACACTCCCAGGTACTCCTCCGACACTCCCAAGTACATCTCCGACTCTCCCATGTGCCTTCTTACACTCCCAGGTACCTCCGACACTCCCAGGTACACCTCTGACACTCCCAGGCCTCTGACCTCCCAGGTACACCTCTGACACTCCCAGGTACATCTCTAACACTCCCAGGTACTCCACTGACCTCCTGGTACTGTGCTCCCAGGTACCTCTGACACTCCTGGTACACCTCCTGACACTCCCAGGTACACCTCCGAGCACTCCAGGTACACCCAGACCTCCAGGTATACTTCCTCCAGGTTCACCTCTGCCTCCTAGGTCTCCTCTGTCACTCCCTGATACCGTCTGCTCAGCCCAGGTACCGCTCACCTCCCAGGTACACCGCTCACACTGCGGTACACCTCAGACACTGCCAGGTACACCAGACACTGCCAGGTACACCTCAGACACTGCGGTACACCTCAGACACTCCCAGGTACACCTCAGACACTCCAAGGTGCACCTGTCTAACACGCCCAGGCACCGCTCACACTCCCAGGTACACCGCTCACTGCAGGTACACCTCCAGACACTGCCAGGTACCTCCAGACACTGCCAGGTACCTCAGACACTGCCAGGTACACCTCAGACACTCCCAGGTACACCTCAGACCTCCAAGGTGCACCTCTGACTCTCCCAAGTGCCTCTCACACTCCCAGGCACACCTCTGACACTCCAGGTACACCTCAGACACTCCCAGGTACACCGCTGACCTCCCAGGTACACCTCTTCCACTCCCAGGCCTCCGACACTCCCAGGTACACCGCTGACACTGCCAGGTACACCTCCGACACTCCCAGTACACCTCCGACACTCCCAGGTGCAATTCTCACATTCTCAGTTACTCACTCCCAGGTACACCTCTGACCTCCCTGGCACAACTCAGACACTCCCAGGTACACACCCAGCACTCCCAGGTACCTCTGACACTCCCAGGTACACCTCTGACACTCCCAGGTACACCTCCAACACTCCCAGGTACACCTCCGACACTCCCAGGTACACCTCTTACACTCCCAGGTACACCTCCGACACTCTCAGGTACACCTCAGACACTCCCAGGTACACCACTGACACTCCCAGGTACCTCTGACCTCCCAAGTACGCCTCTGACACTCCCAGGTACACCTCTGCCACTCCCAAGTACACCTCTGACACTCCCAGGTACACCTCCAACACTCCCAGGTACACACCTCCGACAATGCAGGTACACTTCTTGCCTCTCAGGTACACCTCCGACACTCCCAGGTACACCTCTGACACTCCAGGTACACCTCTGACACTCCCAAGTACCTCTGACCTCCCAGGTACACCTTCCGGCCTCAGGTACTCCTGACATTCCCAGTACACCTCTGACACTCCAGGTACCTCCGAACACTCCCAGGTACACCTCTGACACTCCCAGGCACATCAGACACTCCCAGGTACACAGCTGATACTCCCAGGTACACTCTGACACTCCCAGGTACACCTCTGGCTCTCCCAGGTACACCTCCTGACCTCCCAGAGTACACCTCTGACACTCCCAGGTACACCTCAGACACTCCCAGGTACACCGCTCAGACTCCAGGTACACCTCTGACACTCCCAGGTACCCTCTGACACTCCCAGGTACCTTTGACACTCTCAGGTACTCCACTGACATTCCTTGTACACCTCTGACACTCCCAGGTACACCTCTGACACTGCCAGGTACACCTCCGACACTGCCAAGTACACACCTCCGACACTCCCAGGTACACTTCTCACACTCCCAGGTACACCTCCGACACTCCCAGGTACACCTCTGACACTCCCAGGCACAAGTCAGACACTCCCAGGTACACCAGCTGATCTCCCAGGTACACCTCTGACACTCCCAAGTACACCTCTGACACTCCCAGGTACACCTCCGACCTCCCAGGTACACCTCTGACCTCCCGGTGCACACCTCCGATATTCCAGGGAACACCTCCGATATTCCCAGGTACACCTCTGATACTCCCAGGTACCTTTGAGACTCCCAGGTACTTCACTGACACTCCCTGGTACACCTCTGCTCGGTACTCCTCTGACCTCCCAGGTTCCTTCTGAGACTCCAAGGTACACCTCTGCCTCCCTGGTACACCTCCAAATACCCAGGTAACCCTCCGATATTCCAGGTACCTCCTGCTCCCAGGTACACCTTCGAGACTCCCAGGTACTTCACTGACTCTGGTATACCCCTGACACTCCCAGGTACCTCTGACCTCCTGGTACACCTCTGACTCCCAGGAACACCTCAGACCTCCTGGTTCTCCCCTGACACTCCCAGGTACACCTCCAGACACTCCCAGGTACCTCTGACCTCCCAGGTACACCTCAGACCTCCCAGGTACACCTCTGACCTCCCAGTGCCTCCCAGCCTCCCAGGTACACCTCTGCCACTCCCAAGTACACCTCTGACACTCCCAGGTACACCTCCAACACTCCAGGTACACCTCCGACAATCCCAGGTACTTCTTGCACTCTCAGGTACCTCCGACACTCCCAGGTACACCTCTGACCTCCCAGGCACCTCTGACCTCCCAGGTACACCTCAGACACTCCCAGGTACACCTCCTGACACACCCAGGAACACCTCTGACACTCCCAGGTACTCTACTGACACTCCTGGTACACCGTGACACTCCAGGTACACCTCTGACACCCAGGGTACACCTCAGACACTCCCAGGTACATCCCAGATACTCCCAGATACACCCCAGACACTCCCAGGCACACCTCCGACATTCTCAGGTACACCTCTGACCTCCCTGATACCTCTGACACTCCCAGGTACACCTCTGACACTCCCAGGTACACTTCTGACACTCCCAGGTACACTCTGAAACTCCCAGGTACTCCACTGACATTCCTGGTACACTCTGACACTCCCAGGTACACGTCCGACACTCCCAGATACACCTCTGACACTCCCGGTACACCTCTGACTCCCAGGTACACCTCTAACACTCCCAGGCACTCCACTGACACCCCTGGTACACCTCCTGCACTCCCAGGTACACCGCCAGACCTCCCAGGTACACTTCCTCTCACTCCCAGGTACACCTCTGACCTCCCAGGTACTCCACTGACATTCCTGGTACACCTCTGACACTCCCAGGTACGTCCGACACTCCCAGATACACCGCCGCAACTGCCAGGTACCTGAGACACTGCCAGGTCACACCTCAGACACTCCCAGGTACCTCAGTCACTCCAAGGTGCACCTCTACACTCTCAGTGCACCTCTGACACTCCCCAGGCACACCTCGAACTCTCCCAGAACCAGCCTCCCAGGCACACCTCTAATACTCCCAGGAACACCGCTGACACTCCTAGGTACACCTCTCACACTGCGAGGTACACCTCCGACTCCCAGGTACACCTCCGACACTCCCAGGTACACTTCTCACACTCACAGGTACACCTCCGACACTCCCAGGTACACCTCTAACACTCCCAGTTACACCGCTGACACTGCCAATTACACCTCAGACACTGCCAGGTACACCTCAGACACTGCCAGGTGCGCCTCACACACCCCCAGGTACACCTCAGACAATCCAAGGTGCACCTCTGACACTCCGAAGTGCACCTCTGACACTCCCAGGCACACCTCTGACACTCCCAGGCACACCTCAGACACTCCCAGGTACACCGGTGACACTGCCAGGTACACCTCTGACACTCCCAAATACACCTCTGACACTCCCAGGTACACCTCAGACACTCCCAGGTACACCGCTAACACTGCCAGGTACACCTCTGGGACACCCCAGGCAGACTCCTGACACCTAAGGCACACCCCTGACACTCCCAGGTACACCCTGACACCCCAAGTACCCACTGTCATTCCCAGGCACACCTCAGACACCTGGGTGCACCTCTGACACCTGAAGTGCACCCTGACACTCCCCAGGCACACCTCTGGGACACCCCAGGCACACCCCTGCAGACACTCCCAGGCACACCGGGGTGACACCTGCCAGGCACACCCTGACACCCCCTGGGCACACCTCTGACACTCCCAGGTACACCCCAGACACTCCCAGGCACACCACAACACTGCCAGGTACACCTCTGACACTCCCAGGTAGACCTCTGACACTCCCAGGTACACCTCTGACACTCCCAAGTACTCCACTGTCATTCCCTGGTACACCCTGACACTCCCAGGTGCACCACTCGACACTTGCACCTCTGACACTCCCAGTACACTCTGACACTCCCAGGTACTCCTCTGACACTCCCAGGTACACCTCCGACACTCCCAGGCACACCTCTGACACTCCCAGGTACACCTCCGATATTCCCAGGTACACCTCCGATATTCCTCAGGCACCTTTGAGACTCCCAGGTACTCCACTGACACTCCCTGGTATTCCTATGACATTCCCAGTTACACCTCCGACACTCCCAGTTACACCCCTGACACTCCCAGGTACACCTCTGACACTCCCAGGTACACTTCTGATACTCCCAGGTACACTTCTGACACTCCCAGGTACACCTCAGACATTCCCAGGCACACCTCTGACACTCCAGGTACACCGCTGACACTGCCAGGTACACCTCTGACACTCCATGTACACCTCCGACACTCCCAGGTACACCTTTGACACTCCCAGGTACACCTCCAATACTCCCAGGTTCACCTCTGACACTCCCAGGTACACCTCTGACACTCCTAGGTACTCCTTTGTCACTCCCAGGTACCTCCAGACACTCCCAGGTACACCGCTGACACTCCCAGGTACACCTCTGACACTCCCAGGTACATCTCTAACACTCCCAGGTACTCCACTGACCTCCCTGGTACACCTGACCTCCCAGGTACACCTCTGACACTCCTGGTACACCTCTGACACTCCCAGGTACACCTCTGACCCTCCCAGGTACACCCAGACCTCCAGGCATACTTCTCACCTCCCAGGTTCACCTCTGACCTCCTAGATACTCCTCTGTCCTCCTTGATACAACGTCCAACACGCCCAGGCACACCACCGCTTCCCACACTCCCCAGGCACACCGCTCACACTGCCAGGCACACCTCAGACACCGCCAGGCACACCCCAGACACCGCCAGGCACACCCCAGACACTGCCAGGCACACCTCAGACACTCCCCAGGTACACCTCAGACACTCCAAGGTGCACCTCTGACTCCCAAGTGCACCTCTGACACCCCCAGGCACCTCTGACACCCCAGGTACACCTCAGACACTCAGGCACACCGCTGACACCCCAGGCACACCCCTTCCACCCCAGGCACACCGACACCCCAGGCACACCGCTGACACTGCCAGGCACACCTCCGACACTGCCAGGCACACCTCCTGACACCCCAGTGCACACCCTCACATTCTCAGTTACACCTCCGACACCCCAGGCACACCTCACAGCCCTGGCACAACTCAGACACTCCCAGGCACACCGGCTGACACTCCCAGGTACACCTCTGACACCCAGCACACCCTGAGACCCCAGGCACACCTCCAACACCCCCAGGTACACCTCCGACACTCCCCAGGCACACCCCCACACCCCAGGCACACCTCCGACACCTCAGCCGCACACCCCAGACACTCCCAGGCACAACTGCCGACACTCCCAGGCACACCTCTGACACCCCAAGCACGCCCCCTGACACCCCAGGCACACCCCTGCCACCCCAAGCACACCTCTGACACCCCAGGCACACCTCCAACACTCTATGCAGGCACACCTGACAAATGCCAGGCACACTTTGCACTCTCAGGTACACCTGACACTCCTAGGCACACCTCTGACACTCCCAGGTGTTGTTCTGACACTCCCCACACACCCCTGACACCCCCAGGCACAATCCCTTGACACTCTCAGGTACCCACCACCGACATCTCTGCACACCCTCTGACACTCCCCAGGCACACCTGACACTCCCCAGGCACACCCTGACACCCCAGGCACAAGTCAGACTCCCAGGCACACAGCTGATACCCCAGGCACACCTCTGACACCCCTGGGGCACACCTCTGACACTCCCCAGGCACACCCCTGACACCCCCAAGCACACCCCTGACACCCCAGGCACACCCCCAGACACCCCAGGCACACCGCCGGGACTAATCCCCAGGCACACCTCTGACACCCCAAGCACACCTCTGACACCCCAGGCACACCTTGACACCTCAGGTACTCCACTGACATTCCCTGTACACCTCTGACACTTAAGGTACACTTCTGACACTGCCAGGTATACCTGACACTGCCAGGCCACCTCCGACACCCCAGGCACACCCTCTCACTCCCAGGTGCACACCTCCTCGACACTCCCAGGTACACCTCTGACACTCCCCAGGCACAAGTCAGACACTCCCAGGTACACAGCTGATACCCCAGGTACACTTGACACTCCCCAAGTACACCTCTGACACTCCCAGGCACACCTGACACTCCCAGGTACACCTCTGGACACCCCAGGCACACTGATATTCCCAGAACACCTCCGATATTCCCAGGTACACCTCTGATACTCCCAGGTACACCTTTGAGACTCCCAGGTACTTCCACTGACACCCCTGGTACACCCCTGACACTCCCAGGTACTCCTCTGACACTCCCTGGTTCACTTCTGAGACTCCAAGTACACCTCTAACACTCCCTTGGCACACCTCCGAAACACCCAGGTAACCCTCCTGATATTCCCCAGGCACACCTCCATACTCCCAGGTACACCTTGAGACTTCTGGTGGTACTCACTGACACTCCCTGTATACCCCTGACACTCCTGGTGGCACACCTCTGACACTCCCCCTGGCACACCCAGGAAACCCCAGGAACACCCTCAGACACTCCCCTGTTCTCCCCTGACAATTCCAGGTACACCCCAGACACTCCAGGTACACCCTGACACTCCCCAGGCACACCCCAGACACCCCAGGTACACCCCCAGACACTCCCAAGCACACCTCTGACACCCCAGGCACACCTCTGCCACTCCCAAGTACACCTCTCTGACACTCCCCAGGCACACCTCCAACACTCCAGGCACACCTGACAATGCCAGGTACACTCTGCACTCTCAGGCACACCTCCATACCCCAGGCACACCCTGACTCCTGAGCACCTCTGACACCCCAGGCACACCCCAGACACCCCAGGCACACCTGGACACACCCAGCAGGAACACCTCTGACACCCCAGGCACTCTACTGACACTCCCCTGGTACACCGTGACACTCCCAGGCACACCTCTGACACCCCCAGGCATACCCTCAGACACCCAGGTACATCCCATACTCCCCAGATACAATTTCAGACACTTGCGGCACACCTGACATTCTCAGGCACACCTCTGACACTCCCTTGGTATACCCTGACACTCCCCAGGCACACCTCTGACACTCCCCAGGCACACCCCTGACACTCCCCAGGCACACCCCTGAAACTCCCAGGTACTCCACCGACATTCCTGGCACACCTCTGACACTCCCAGGCACACGTCCGATTAATTCTGCAGATACACCTCTGACACCCCAGGCACACCCTGACACTCCCCAGGCACACCCCAACACCCCAGGCACCCACCGACACCCCTGGCACACCCCAACACCCCACACCGTGCAGACACCCCAGGCACACCCCCACCCAGGCACACCTCTGACACCTATACCCACTGATATTCCCTGGCACACCTCTGACACACTCCCCAGGCACACGTCCGACACTCCCAGATACACCGCTGGGACACTGCCACAGGCACACCTGAGACACTGCCAGGCACACCCCAGACACCCCAGGCACACCAGCTCACTCCAAGGTGCACCCCACACCTCTGCGCACCTGACACCTGACGCACACCTCAGACTCTCCCCAGGCACACCGCCGACACTCCCAGGCACACCCTTACACCCCAGGCACACCTCCGACACTCCCCAGAGTACACCCCTGACACCCTGGTGGCACACCCTCTCGACACCCCCAGGCACACCTCTGACACTCCCCTGCACACACCTCTGACACTCTGGTACCCACTGACATTCCCCTGCACACCTCCTGACACCCCTATGTGCACACGTCCGACACCCCAGACACACCGCTGACACTGCCAGGCACACCACAGACACCCAAGGCACACCTCAGATACCCCAGGCACACCTCAGCTCACCCAAGGTGCACCTCTGACACCTCAAGTGCACCTCTGACACCCCAGGCACTGTTCCTGATACTCCCCAGGCACACCCCAGACACTCCAGGCACACCGCCGGACACCCCAGGTACACCTCCTGACACCCCAGCGGCCAATCTCTGACACCTGGTGCACTCCCACACCCTGCCACATCTCCGACTCTCCCATGCACACCCCCACACCCCAGGCACCCATGGTTCCAGCAGGCACACCCTGACACCCCCAGGCACACCTCTGGACACCACCAGGTACACCTCTGACACCCCAGGCACATCTCAACACCCCAGGTACTCCACTGACACTCCCCTGGCACACCCTGACACTCCCAGTGTCATCTCTGACACCCTGGCACACCCCTGACACCCCAGGCACACCCTGACCAACTCCAGGCACACCCCAGACACCCCAGTGCTACTTCTCACACCTCCAGGTTCACCTCTGACACCCCAGATACCCTCTGTCACCTCCCTGATACACGTCTAACACGCCCAGGCACACTGCCCACACCCTGGACCACCGCCCACACCCAGGCACACCCCAGACACTGCCAGGCACACCTCAGACACCCCACAGGCCCCAGACACTGCCAGGCACACCCCAGACACTCCCAGGCACACCCTGACACTCCACAGCACCTCTGACACTCCCAAGTGCACCTCTGACACCCCAGGCACACCTCTGACACTCCCAGTACACCCTGACACTCCCAGGCACACCTGCTGACACCCCAGGCACACTTCTACACCCCAGGCACACCTCTGACACCCCAGGTCCACCGCTGACACCGCCAGGCACACTCCGACACTGCCAGGCACACCCGACACCCCAGGCACACTTCTCGTGCCCCTCAGGCACACCTCCGACACTCCCAGGTACACCTCTGACACTCCCCAGGCACAACCTCAGACACTCCCCAGGCACACTGACACTCCCCAGGCACACCTCTGACACTCCCAAGGCCAACCTCTGACACCCCGGTGCACACCTCCAACACTCCCAGGTACACCTCCGACACCCCCAGGCACACTTCTACACTCCCAGGTACACCTCCGACACTCCCAGGCACACCTTTGACACTCCCAGGCACACCTCTGACACCCCAGGTACACCTCAGACACCCTGCACACCTCTGACACTCCCAGGCACACCTCTGACACCCCCAGGCACACCTCTGACACCCCCAGGCACACCTCTGACACCCCAGGCACACCCTGACACTCCCCAGGCACACCTCCAACACTCCCAGGTACACCTGACACTGCCAGGCACACTTCTGCACTCCTCAGGCACACCCTGACACTCCTAGGCACACCTCTGACACTCCCCAGGCACACCCCAGACACCCCAGGCACACCTCTGACACCCAGGCACACCCCAGACACCCCAGGCACACCGCTGACATCCCGGCACACCCTGACACCCCAGGCACACCCCTGACACCCCCAGGCACACCTTGACACTCCCAGGCACCCACTGACATCCCTTGCACACCCCGACACCCCAGGCACACCTCTGACACCAGGCACACCCGACACCGCCATGCACCCCACACCCCAGGCACACTTCTCACACTCCCAGGCACACCTCCGACACTCCCAGGCACACTGACACCCCAGGCACACCCCAGACACTCCCCAGGCACACAGCTGACACTCCCCAGGTACACCTCTGACACTCCCAAGCACACCTCCTGACACTCCCCAGGCACACCTCTGACACTCCCAGGCACACCTCGATATCCCAGGCACACCTCCGATATTCCCAGGTACACCTCTGATACTCCCAGGTACACCTTGAGACTCCCAGGCATCACTGACACCCTGGCACACCTCTGACACTCCAGGTACCTCTGACACTCCCCTGGTTCACTCTGAGACTCCAGGCACACCTCTAACACTCCCCTGGCACACCTCCGAAATTTGCAACCTCCGATATTCCCAGTACACCTCCGGATACTCTCAGGCACACCTTGAGAGACTCCAGGCACTTCACTGACACTCCCTGGCATACCCCTGACACTCCCAGGCACACCTCTGACACCCCCTGGCACACCTCTGACACTCCCAGGCACACCTCAGACACTCCCTGGTTCTCCCTGACACTCCCCAGGCACACCCCAGACACCCCAGGCACACCTCTGACACCCCAGGCACACCCCAGACACTCCCCAGGCACACCTGGACACCCCAGCACACTCTGACACCCCAGGCACACCTCACACCCCAGGCACACCCCTGACACCCCCAGGCACACCTCCAACACCCCAGGCACACCTCCTGACACTCCCAGGCACACCCCAGCACTCCCCAGGCACACCTCCGACACCCAGGCACACCTCTGACACCCCTGAGCACACCTCGACACCCCAGGCACACCTCCTGACACCCCAGGCACACCTCCAACACCCCAGGCACACTTCTTACACTCCCAGGCACACCTCCCACACTCCCCAGGCACACCTCTGACACCTGAGGCACACCTCTGACACTCCCAGGCACACCTCTGACACTCCAGGTACACTTGACACTCCTGCACCACTGACACTCCCAGGCACACCTTGACACCCCAGGTACCCACTGACATTCCCTTGTACACCTCTGACACTCCCCAGGCACACCGCTGACACCGCCAGGTACACCTCCGACACTGCCAGGCACACCACCGACACCCCAGGCACACCTCTCACACTCCCAGGCACACCTCCGACACTCCCCAGGCACACCCTCTGACACCCCAGGCACACCTCTGACACTCCCAGGCACACCTCTGACACCCTCAGGCACACCTCAGACACCCCAGGCACACTGCTGACACTCCCAGGCACACCTCTGACACCCCAGGCACACCTCCTGACACCCCCAGGCACACCTCCAACACCCCAGGCACACCCGGACACTCCCAAGCACACTTCTTACACTCCAGGCACACCTCCGACACCCCAGGCACACCTTGACACTCCAGGCACACCTCTGACACTCCGGCACACCTCTGACACCCCAGGCACACCTCCAACACTCCCAGGCACACCTGACACTGCCATGCACACTTCTTGCACCTCCCAGTACACCTCCGACACCCCAGGCACACCCCTGACACTCCCCAGGCACACCCTCAGACACCCCCAGGCACACCTCTGACACTCTGCTGCACACCCCAGACACCTGGCACACCGCTGACACTCCCAGGCACACCTCTGACACCCCAAGCACACCTCTGACACTCCCCAGGCACACCTGACACCCCAGGCACACCTCCGACACCCCAGGCACACTCTACACCCCAGGCACACCTCCGACACCCCAGGCACACCTCTGACACCCCAGGCACACCTCTGACACTCCCCAGGCACACCCCTGACACTCCCAGGCACATCTCTGACACCCCAGGTACTCCCTGACACTCCCCAGGCACACCTTGACACTCCCCAGGCACCACTGACATTCCCTGTACACCCCTGACACTCCCCAGGTCCACGCTGACACTGCCAGGCACACCTCCGACACTGCCACAGGCACACCTCCGACACCCCAGGCACACTTCACACTCCCAGGCACACCTGACACCCCAGGCACACCTCTGACACCCCAGGCACACCCCAGACACTCCCAGGCACACAGCTGACACTCCAGGCACACCTCTGACACCCCACACCTCTGACACTCCCCAGGCACACCTGATATTCCCCAGGCACACCTCCGATATTCCCTGGCACACTCCTGATATTCCCAGGTACACCTCTGATACTCCCAGGTACACCTTTGAGACTCGGTACTTCACACTCCTGGCACACCCTGACACCCCAGGCACACCCCTGACACTCCCAGGCACACTGATATTCCCCAGGTACACCTCCATTCACAGGCACACCCTGATACTCCCAGGCTACCCCTTGAGACTCCCAGGCACTTCACTGACACCCTGGTACACCTCTGACACTCCCAGGTACCTCTGACACTCCCTGGTTCACTTCTGAGACTCCAAGGCACACCTCTGACACTCCCTGGTACACCTCCGATATTCCCAGGTAACCTCCGATTCCCAGGCACACCTCCGATACTCCCAGGCACACCTTGAGACTCCCAGGTACTCTCACGACACTCTGGCATACCCCAGACACCCCAGGCACACCTCTGACACCCCTGGCACACCTCTGACACTCCCAGGTACACCTCAGACACTCCCTGGTTCTCCCCGACACCCCAGGCACACCTCAGACACTCCCCAGGCACACCTCTGACACTCCCCAGGCACACCCCAGACACCCCAGGCATACTGCTGACACTCGGCACACCTCTGACACCCCTGAGCACACCTCTGACACTCCCCAGGCACACCTGCGACACCCCAGGTACACCTCCGACACCCCAGGTACACTTCTCTACACCCCAGGCACACCTCCCACACCCCAGGCACACCTCTGACACTCCCAGGCACACCTCTGACACCCCCAGGCACACCTCTGACACTCCCAGGTACACATCTCTGACACCCCAGGCACTCCACTGACACCCAGGCACACCTTGACACCCCAGGCACCCACTGACCCCTTGTACACCCTGACACCCCAGGCACACCGCTGACACTGCCAGGCACACCTCCGGACACTGCCAGGCACACCTCCGACACTGAGGCACACCTCTCACACTCCCGGGACACCTCCGACACTCCCCAGGCACACCTCTGACACCCCAGGCACACCCCAGACACCCCAGGCACACCTCTGACACTCCCCAGGCACACCCCAGACACCCCAGGCACACCGCTGACACCTGCTGCACACCTCTGACACTCCAAGGCACACCTGGACACTCCCAAGTACCTCCACTGACATTCCCGGTACACCTCTGATACTCCCAGGTACACCTCCGACACTCCCAGGTACACCTCTGATACTCCCAGGCACACCTTGAGACTCCCAGGCACTTCACTGACACCCCTGCGCACCCTGACACCCCAGGCACTCCTCTGACACCCCCTGGTTCACCTCTGAGACTCCCAGGCACACCTCTGACACTCCCTGGCCACCTCCGATATTCCCAAGCACACCTCCGATACTCCCAGGCACACCTTTGAGACTCCCAGGCACTCACTGACTCACTGGCATACCCCTGACATTCCCAGGCACACCTTGACTCTCCCAGGTACACCTCTGATACTCCCAGGCACACCCTGACACTCCCCAGTCCCGCCTCCGACACTTCCAGGCACAACCTGACACCCCCAGGTAAACCTCCGATACTCCTAGGCACACCCCTGACACTCCTAGGTATTCCTTGACGCCCCTGGCACCTCTGACACCCCAGGCACACCCCAGACACTCCCTGGTACACTTGAGACTCCCCAGGTCACACCTCTTTCCACTCCCTGGCTCTCTGACACTCCCAGGCACACCTCCTGACACTCCCAGGTACACCTCTGACACTCCCAGGTACACCTCTGACACTCCCTGGCACACCCCAGACACCCCAGGCACACCTCTGACACCTGGCACACCCCCAGACACTCTAGGCACACCACACTCCAGGCACACCCTGACACTCCCCAGGCACTCCACTGACACCTGGCGTACACCCCTGACACCCCAGGCACACCTCTGACACTCCCAGGCACACCTCAGACACTCCCAGGTACACATCCCAGACACTCCCCAGACACACCCCAGACACTCCCCAGGCACACCTCTGACACTCCCAGGCACACCCCTGACACTCCCCTGGCACACCTCTCTGACACTCCCAGGCACACCTCCGACACTCAGGCACCCTCCGACACCCCAGGCACACTTACACCCCAGGTACCTCCGACACTCCCCAAGGCACACCCTTGACACCCCAGGCACACCTCTGACACTCCCAGGCACACTCCCTGACACTCCCCAGGCACACCCTGACACCCCTGCACACCTCTGACACCCAGGCACACCTCTGACACTCCCCAGGCACACCTCTGACACCCCAGGCACACCACTGACACCCATGGCACACCCTGACACCCAGGCACACCTCTGACCCCAGGCACACCTCAGACACTCCCAGGCACACCCCTGACACCTCGGCACACCTCAGACACTCCCCAGGCACACCGCTGACACTCCCAGGCACACCTCTGACACTCCCAGGCACACCTCTGACACCCCAGGCACACTCTGACACTCCAGGTACACCTCTGACACCCCAGGCACACTCTCTACACTCAGGCACACCCTCCGGACACTCCCAGGCACACCTCTGACACTCCCAGGCACACCTCTGAACTCCCCAGGCACACCTCTGACACTCCCAGGTACACCTCTGACACTCCCAGGTACACCCTTGACACCCCAGGTACACCCTTGACACTCCCCAGGCACACCACTGACATCCCCAGGCACATCTGACTCCCAGGTACACCTTGACACTCCCAGGCACACCACGACATCTCAGCCACATCTGACACTCCCCAGGCACACCTCAGACACCTGCACACAGCCACACCCTGGTCACACTCTGACACCCCAGGCACACCTCTGACACCCCAGGCACACCTCTGACACTCCCAGGCACACCTCTGACACCCCAGGCACACCTCCGATATTCCCAGGCACACTCCTGATATTCCCAGGCACACCTCTGATACCCCAGGCACACCTTTGAGACCCCAGGTACTCTCACTGACACCCCTGTACACCCTGACACTCCCAGGTACCCTCTGACACTCATGGTTCACTTCTGAGACTCCAAGTGCACACCTCTGACACTCCCGGTACACCTCCGATATTCCCAGGTACCCTCCGATATTCCCAGGTACACCTCCGATACCCCAGGCACCTTGAGACCCCAGGCACTCCACGACACTCCCTGGCATACCCTGACACCCAGGCACACCTCTGACACTCCCTGGTACACCTCTGACACCCCAGGCACACCTCAGACACTCCCTGGTTCTCCCCTGACACCTGGTACACCCCCAGACACCCCAGGCACACCTCTGACACTCCCCAGGCACACCAGACACCCCCAGGCATACCGCTGACACCCCAGGCACACCCTGACACCCTGAGCACACCCTCTGACACTCCCCAGGCACACCTCCGACACTCCCCAGGCACACCTGACACTCCCAGGCACACTCTTACACCCTAGGCACACCCCCACTCCCCAAGGCACACTGACACTCCTAGGCACACCTCTGACACCCCAGGCACACCTCTGACACTCCCAGGCACATCTCTGACACTCCCAGGTACTCCACCGACACCCCAGGCACACCTTGACACTCCCCAGTACTCCACTGACATTCCCCTTGCACACTCTGACACTCCCGGCACACCGCTGACACCCCAGGCACACCTGACACCGCCAGGCACACCTCCGACACCCCAGGCACACTCCTCACACTCCCAGGCACACCTCCGACACTCCCCAGGCACACCTCTGACAGGCAACACGCACCGAACGAAGCTAGCTACTTGA
>NW_024744234.1:0-15961 GCF_018991925.1 Homarus americanus | reverse complement strand
TCCCAAGTACACCTAAGACACTCCCAGTTACACATCCGACACTCCCAGTTACACCTCCAACACTCCCAGTTACACCCCTGACACTCCCGGTTACAACCCTGACACTCCTAGGTACACCCCTGACACTCCCAGGTACACCTCTGACACTTCCAGGTACACCTCTGACACTCCCAGTTACACCTCCGACACTCCCAGTTACACCCCTGACACACCCAGGTACACCTCTGACACTCCCAGGTACACCTCTGATACTCCCAGGTACACCTCTGACACTCCCAGGTACACCTCGAACACTTCCAGTGCCTCCGACACTCCCAGTTCCACCTCCGGCACTCCCAGTTACACCCCTGACACTCCCAGTTTCACCCCTGACACTCCCAGGTGCATCCCTGACACTCCCAGGTACACCTCTGACACTCCCAGGTACACCTCTGACAGTCCCAGTTACACCCCTGACAATCCCAGGTACACCTCTGACACTCCCAGGTACACCTCCGATACTCCCTGGTACACCTCAGATGCTCCCAGGTACTCCTCTGACACTCCCTGGTTCACCTCTGCCACTCCCATGTACACCTCTGACACTCCCTGGTACACCTCTGACACTCCCAGGTACACTTCTGAAACACCCAGGTACACCTCTGACACTCCCAGGTACACCTCTGACACTCCCAGGTACACCACCCAGCCTCCCAGGTACACCTGACACTCCCAGGTGTGCCCCTGACCTCCAGTACCTCTCAACCTCCCAGGTACACCTCTGACACTCCCAGGTACACCTCTGACATTCCCTGGTTTACCTCTGTCATTCCCTGGTTCACCTCTGACACTCCCTGGTACACCTCTGACACGCCCAGGTTCACCTATGACACTCCCAGGTACACCTCTGACACTCCCAGGTACACCTAAGACATTCCCAGTTACACCCCCGACACTCCCAGGTACACCTCTGACACTCCCTGGAACACCTCTGACACTCCCAGGTACACCTCTGACACTCCCATTTACACCCTTAACACTCCCAGTTACACCGCTGACACTCCTAGGTACACCCCTGACACTCCCAGGTACACCTCTGACTCTTCCAGGTACACCTCTGGCCTCCCAGGTACACCTCTGACACTCCCTGGTACACCTCTGACACTCCCTGGCTCACCCCTGACACTCCCAGGTACACCTCCGACACTCCCAGTTACACCCCTGACGCTCCCAGGTACACCTATGACACTCCCAGGTACACCTCTGATACTCCCAGGTACACCTCTGATACTCCCAGGTACACCTCTGACACTTCCAGGTACACCTCAGACACTCCCAGTTACACCTCCGACACTCCCAGTTACACCTCCGACACTCCCAGTTACACCTCTGACACTCCCAGTTACACCCCTGACACTCCCAGGTGCAGCCCTGACACTCCCAGGTACACCTCTGACACTCCCAGGTACACCTCTGACACTCCCAGGTACACCTCTGATACACCCAGGTACACCTCCCAGGTCACCTTCGTGCTCCCAGGTACACCTCCCGATACTCCCAGGTACACCTCTTACACTCCCAGGTACTCTCTGACACTCTCTGGTTCACCTCTGCCACTCCCAAGTACCTCCTGACTCCCAGGTACATCTCTGACACTCCCAAGTACACCTCTCACACTCCCAGGTACACCATGACATTCCCAGGAGCTCGATACTCCCAGGTCACGTCCGTGCTCCCAGGTACCTCCGTGCTCCCAGGTATGCCTCCGATACTCCCAGGTACACCTCCGATACTCCCAGGTACACCTCTGACACTCCCAGGTCACTCCTCTGATACTCCCAGGTACCTCCGATGCTCCCAGGTACACCTCTGACACTCCCAGGTGCTCCTCTGACACTCCTGGTTCACCTCTGCCACTCCCAGGTACACCTCTGACACTCCTGGTACACACCTGACACTCCCAGGTACACCTCATACTCCCAGGTACACCTCAGACACTCCCAGGTACCTCTGCCTCCCAGGTACTCTGTGACACTCCCTGGCACACCTGACACTCCCAGGTACACCACACTCCCAGGTACACCTCTGCGCACTCCAGGTACACCTCTGACTCTCCCAGGCCTTCTGACAATCCCAGGTACACCTCAGACACTCCCAGGTACACCTTAGACACTCCCAGGTGCACCTCTGACACTTCCAGGTACACCTCAGACACTCCCTGGTACACCTCTGACACTCCCAGGTACACCTCTGACACTCCCAGGTACACCTCTGATACTCCCAGGTACACCTCTGACACTCCCAGGTACACCACCTGACACTCCCAGGTACACCTCAGACACTCCCAGGTACACCACCTGACACTCCCAGGTACACCTCAGACACTCCCAGGTACACCTCTGCCTCCCAGGTACACCTCTGGCACTCCCAGCTACACCTGTTGCTCCCAGTTACACCCCTGACCTCCCAGGCACCTCTAACACTCCCATGTGCACCTCTGACACTCCCAGGCCTGCTCAGACACTCCTGGTTACCTCTGACACTCCCAGGTACCTCTGGGACTCCTGGTACACCTCTGCCTCCTGGCTCACCTCTGACACTCCCAGGTACACCTCTGACACTCAGACACTCCCTGGTTCACCTCTGGCTCCAGGTGCCTGCCTGAGACTCCCTGGTACACCTCTCTGCCACTCCCTGAGCTCCTCCCTGACACTCCCATTTTGCCTCTGACACTCCCAAGAACACCTGAACACTCCCAGTTACACATCCGACACTCCCAGTTACACCTCCAGCTTACTCCCAGGTACACCCCTGACACTCCCGTTTCTTCTGCTCCTAAATTTTTAACTTGCTCCCCATTTTCTGACACTTTGTTACACCTCTCAACACTCAGTTACACCTCCATGCTCCCAAAATTTTACAACACACCCAGGTACACACTCAACCTCCCAGGCCCACCTCTGATGCTCCCAGGTACCTCTGACGCCAGGTACCTCAGAGCACTTCAGTTGCACTCCAAACACTCCCAGTTCACCTCCGCTTGCTCCCAGTTACACCTGAGCTGTCCCAGTTTCACCCCTGACACTCCCAGGTGCATCTGGCCTCCCAGGTACACCCTCTGACCTCCCCAGGTACACCTCTGACAGTCAGTGCACCCCTGACTTAATCCCAGGTGCACCTCTGACACTCCCAGGTACACCTCCGATACTCCCTGGTGCACCTCAGATGTCCCAGGCCTCCTCAACCTCCCTGGTTCTCACTCCCTTGTACACCTCCCCAGCTTGCTCCTAGTACCTCCTGGCCTCCCAGGCCACACTTCTGGCTGCAGGTACAACTCTGACACTCCCAGGTACACCTCTGACCTCCCAGGTACACCACTAGCCTCCCAGGTACCCCAACCTCCAGGTGTACCCCTAGCCTCCCAGGTACACCTCTGACACTCCCAGGTACACCTCTGACACTCCCAGAGTACACCTCTAACATTCCCTGGTTTTACCTCTGTCATTCCTGGTTCACCTCTGACCTCCCTGGTACACCTCTGACACGCCCAGGTTTCACCTGTAACCTCCCAGGTACACCTCTGGCCTCTGGTACCTAAGGCATTCCCAGTTACACCCCCGGCTTGCTCCCCAGGTGCCTCTGACCTCCCTGGAACCTCTGACATCCCAGGTACACCTCTGGCTCCCATTTACCCTTAACCTCCCAGTTACACCGCTGACACTCTAGGTACACCCCTGACACTCCCATTTTCTGACTCTTCCAGGTACCTCCCAGCACTCCCAGGCACCTCTGACACTCTGGTACCTCTGACACTCCCTGGCTCACCTGGCACTCCCAGGTACCTCCAGCCTCCCAGTGCCCCCAACGCTCCGTGCCCACCTGTAACACTCCCAGGCCTCTGATGCTCCCAGGCACACCTCTGATACTCCCAGGTACCTCTGGCACTTCAGGTACCTCAGACACTCCCAGTTACACCTCCGGCTTGCTCCCAGTTACCTCGACACTCCCAGTGCACCTCTGACACTCCCAGTTACACCCCTGACACTCCCAGGTGCAGCCCTGACACTCCCAGGTGCACCTCTGACCTCCCAGGTGCACCTCTGACACTCCCAGGTGCCTCTAATACACCCAGGTGCACCTCTGACGCTCCCCGGAGTGCACCTTCGATACTCCCAGGTGCACCTCCCGATACTCCCAGGTACACCTCTCTTACACTCCCAGGTGCTCCTCTGACACTCTCTGGTTTCCTCTGCCACTCTGAAGTACCTCCTTGACACTCCCAGGTTACATCTCTGACCTCCCATGCACCCCTCTCCCTCCCAGGTACACCACTGTACACCTCTGACACTGCCAGGTACACCTCTGACTCTGCCAGATTTTCACACCCTCCCAGGTACACCTCCGATACTCCAGATTTTTACCTACGGCCTCCCAGGTACACCTCTGACACTCCCAGGTACTCCTCTGACACTCCCTGGTACACACCTGACACTCCCAGTTACACCTCAAACACTACCAGGTACACCTCAGACACTCCAAGGTACACCTCTGACACTCACAGGTACACCTCTCACACTCCCACTTACACCTCAGACTCTCCCAGGTGCACACCTGACACTCCCAGTTACACCTCAAACACTCCCAGGTACACCTCTGACACTCCCAGGTACACCACTGACACTCCCAGGTACTCCTCTGACAATCCCTGGTACACCCCTAACACTCCCACGTACACCTCAGAAATTCCCATGTACACCTCTGACACTCCCGGGTACACCTCCGACACGCCCAGGTACACTTTTCACACTCCTAGGTACACCTCCGACACTCCCAGGTACTCCTCTGACACTCCCAGGTACACCTAATACTCTCCCAGGTACACCTCTGACACTCCCAGGTACATGTCCGACACTCCCAGGTACACCTCAGACACTCCCAGGTACACCTCTGACCTCCCCAGGTACACCACACTGGCCTCCCTGGTGAACCCCTAACACTCCCAGGTACACCCTGCTTGACTCAGGTACACCTCTGGCCTCCCAGGTACACCTCCGACACTTGGGTACACTTTTCACCTCCTAGGTACACCTCCGACCTCCCCAGGTACTCCTCTTACACACTCCCAGGTACACCTCATACCTCCCAGGTACACCTCTGAGACTCCCAGGTGCATGTCCGACACTCCCAAATTTTAAGACACTCCCAGGGCCTCCTCCTGACACTCTCTGGTACACCCCTGACCTCCCAGGTACACCTCAGACACTCCCAGGTACACCTCTGACACTCCAGGTACTCCTCTGACACTCCCAGATACACCTCTGACACTCCCAGGTACAGATCTGACACTCCCAGGTACACCTCTGACACTCCCAGGTACTCCACTGACACTCCCTCGTACACCCCTGACACTCCCAGGTACACCTCTGACACTCCCAGGTACACCCTAGACACTCCCAGGTACACCCCAGACACTCCCAGGTACACCCCAGACACTCTCAAGTACACTTCTCACACTCGCAGGTACACCTCCGACACTCCCAGGTACACCTCTGACACTCCCATGTACACCTCTGACACTCCCAGGTACACCTCTGACACTCCCAGGTACACCTCTGACACTCCCAGGTACACCTCTGACACTCCCAGGTACTCCACTGACATTCCGTGGTACACGTCTGACACTCCCAGGTGCACTTCTCACACTCCTAGGTACACCTCCGACCCTCCCAGGTACACCTCTGACCTCCCAGGTACACCTCCTTACACTCCCCAGGTACACCTCTGACACTCCAGGAACACCTCCTGACGCCTCCCAGGTACACCTCAGACACTCCCAGGTACACCTCTGACACTCCCAGGTACACCTCTGACACTCCCAGTTACACCTCTGACACTCCCAGGTACACCTCATACACTCCCAGGTACACCTCTGACACTCCCAGGTACTCCTCTGACACTCCCTGGTACACCCCTGACACTCCCAGGTACACCTCAGACACTCCCAGGTAATCCTCTGACACTCCCAGGTACTCCTCTGACAATCCAAGGTACACCACTGACACTCTATGGTACACCTCAGACACTCCCAGATTTTACTTCTCACACTCCTAGGTACACCCCCGACACTCCCAGGTACACCTCTGACCTCCCAGGTACACCCCTGACACTCAGGTACACCTCCACGACAATCAGGTACACCACTGACACTCCCAGGTACACCTCAGACACTCCCAGGTACACCTCTGACACTCCCAGGTACACCTCAGACACTCCGACGTACACCTCTGACACTCCCAGGTACACCCCTGGCAATCCCAGGTACACCCTTGACACTCCCAGATACTCCTCTGACACTCCCTGGTACACACCTGACACTCCCAGGTACACCTCATACACTCCTAGGGACACCTCAGACACTTCCAGGTACACCTCTTACACTCCCAAGTACACCACTGACCTCCCAGGTCCACTTACCTCCCAGGTACACCACTGTCCTCCCAAGTACACCCCTGACACTCCCAGGTACACCTCAGACACTGCCAGTTACACCTCAGACACTCCCAGGTACACCTCTGACACTCTGTGGTACTCCTCTGACACTCCCAGGAACACCTCAGACACTCCCAGTTACACCTCTGACACTCCCAGGTACACCTTAGACACTCCCAGGTACACCTCAGACACTCCCAGGTGCACCCCTGACACTCCCAGGTACACTTCTGACACTCCCAGGCACACCTCTGACCCTCCCTGGTACACCTCAGACACTGCCAGGTACACCTCTGTCACTCCCAGGTACACCTCTGACACTCCCAGGTACACCACTGACGCTCCCCGGGTACCAGCCAGCACCCCCAGGTATTCCACTGACTCTCCTAGGTACATCTCTGACACTCTCAGGTACACCTCAGACACTCCCAGGTACACCTCCGACACTCCCAGGTTCACCTCTGACACTTCCTTGTACACCACTGACACTCCCAGGTACACCACTGACACTTCCAGTTACACCTCAGACACTCCCAGGTACACCTCAGACACTCCCAGGTACACCTCAGACACTCCCAGGTACACCTCAGACACTCCCAGGTACACCTCTCACTCTCCCAGGTACACCTCAGACACTCCCAGTTACACCTCTGACACTGCCAGGTACACCTCCGACACTCCCAGGTACACCTCCGATACTCCCAGGTACTCCTCTGACACTCCTGGAACACCCCTGACACTCCCAAATTTACACCTCCGACACTCCCAGGTACACCTCTTCTACTCCCAGGTACTCCTCTGACACTCCCTGGTACACCCCTGACACTCCCAGGTACACCTCAGACACTCCCAGGTAAACCTCTTACACTCCCAGGTACTCCTCTGACACTCCAAGGTACACTTCTGAGACTCTATGGTACACCTCAGACACTCCCAGGTACACTTCTCACACTCCTAGGTACACCTCAGACACTCCCAGGTACACCTCTGACACTCCCAGGTACACCCCTGACACTCCCAGGTACACCTCCGACAATCCCAGGTAAACCTCTGACACTCCCAGGTACTCCTCTGACACTCCAAGGTACACTTCTGAGACTCTATGGTACACCTCAGACACTCCCAGGTACACTTCTCACACTCCTAGGTACACCTCAGACACTCCCAGGTACACCTCTGACACTCCCTGGTACACCCCTAACACTCCCAGGTACACCTCAGACACTCCCAGGTAAACCTCTGACCCTCCCAGGTACTCCTCTGACACTCCAAGGTACACTTCTGAGACTCTATGGTACACCTCAGACACTCCCAGGTACACTTCTCACACTCCTAGGTACACCTCAGACACTCCCAGGTACACCTCTGACACTCCCAGGTACACCCCTGACACTCCCAGGTACACCTCCGACAATCCCAGGTACACCTCTGACACTCCCAGGTACACCCCTGGCACTCCCAGGTACACCTATCATACTCCCAAGTACACCTCAGACACTCCCAGGTACACCCCTGGCACTCCCAGGAACACCCCTGGCACTCCCAGGTACACCACTGACACTCCCAGGTACTCCACTGACACTCCCTGGTACACCTCAGACACTTCCAGGTACACCTCTGACACTTCCAGGTACACATCTGACACTTCCAGGTACACCTCTGACACTCCCCGGAACACCAATGACACCCCCAGGTACACCTTTGACACTCCCAGGTACAACTCAGACACTCCCAGGTACACATTTGACACTCCCAGGTACACCTCTGACACTCCCAGGTACTCCACTGACGCTCCCAGGTACTCCTCTACCACTCCCAGGTACACCTCTGACACTCCCTGGTACACCACTGACACTCCTAGGTACACCACTGACACTTCCAGGTACACCTCTGATACACCGTACACCTCTGACCTCCCAGGTACACCTTCGATACTCCCAGGTACACCTCGTGCTCCCATGTACACCTCTCACACTCCCAGGTACTCCTCTGACACTCTCTGGTTCACCTCTGCTCCTCTCAGTACACCTCTGACACTCCCAGGTACACCTCTGACAATCCCAGGTACACCTCTCCCACTCCCAGGTACACCACTGACATCCCCAGGTACACCTCAGACAATCCCAGGTACACCTCTGACACTCCCAGGTACACCTCAGACACTCCCAGGTACTCCTCTGACACTCGCAGTTACACCTCTGACACTCCCAGGTACACCTCAGACACTCCCAGGTACACCTCAGACACTCAAGGTACCTTCTGATACTCCCAGGTACAGCTCCATTGCTCCCAGTTACACCTCCGACACTCCCAGTTACACCTCCGACCTCCCAGTTACACCCTGACCTCCAGGTATACCCTGACACCAGGTACACCTCTGACTACTCCAGGTCACCTCTGACACTCCCTGGTACACCTCTGGCACTCCCAGGTTCACCTGACACTCCAGGTACACCTCCTGACACTCCCAGGTTACCAAAAACATTCCCAGTTACCTCCGACACTCCCAGTTACACCTCCGGCACTCCCATTAAACCCTTGGCACTCCAGTTACACCGCTTGACACTCCCTAGTATACCCTGACCTCCCAGGTACACCTGACACTTCCAGGTACACCTCTGACTCCCAGTTACACCTCCGACACTCCCAGTTACACCTGACGCTCCCAGTTACACCCTGACATCCCCAGGTACGCCAAAGACATTCCCAGTTACACCTCTGGCTCCCAGTTACACCCTGACACTCCCAGGTGCAGCCCACAACATGCTGGGTACACCTCCTGACACTCCCAGGTACACCTCTGACACTCCCAGGTACACCTCTGATACCCAGGTACACCTCTGACACTCCCAGGTAAACCATCCGATACTCCCAGGTACCTCCGATTCTCCCAGTACACCTCTCACCTCCCAGGTACTCTCAGCACTCTCTGGTTCACCTCTGCCACTCCCAGGTACCTCTGACACTCCCAGGTACACCTCTGATACACAGGTACACCTCTGACACTCCCAGGTACTCTCTGATACACCAGGTACTCCTCTGGCACTCTGGAACCATCGTACTGTAGTACACCTCTGATCTCCCAGTTACACCTCTCACACTCCCAGGTGCACCACCCAGCATCCCCAGGTACAAGACAATCCCAGGTACACCTCTGACACTCCCAGGTACACCTCAGACACTCCCAGGTACACCTCTGAGCTCCCAGGTCACGTCTGACACTCCCAGTTACACCCCTGACACTCCCAGTTACACCCTGACACTCCCAGGTACACCCCTGATACCAAGGTACCTCTATACTACAAGGTTAACCTCTGCCACTGAAAGGTACACATCCCGTCTCCCAGGTACACCTCCAGCTTCCCAGGTACACCTCTGACACTCCCAAGTACTCTCCTGACACTCCTTGGTTCACTTCTGCCACTCCCAGGTACACCTCAGAGCCTCCCTGGTACCTCTGTGCTCCCAGTACACCTCCTGACACTCCAAGTACACCTCTGACACTCCCAGGTACACCACCTGACCTCCCAGGTACACCTCAGACACTCCCAGGTACACCTCTGACACTCCCAGGTACCTCCAGACACTCCATGTGCACCTCTCAGCACTACAGGTACACCACCGGCCTCCCAGGTACATCTCTGACACTCCCCACAACTCTGACACTCCCAGGTACTCCTCTGACACTCCTGGTACACCTGTGCTCCCTGGTACACCTCTGACACTCCCAGGTACACCTCCTGACACTCCCAGGTACACCTCTGACACTCCCAGGTACACCACCTGGCACTCCCAGGTACACCTCAGACACTCCCAGGTACACCTCTGACACTCCAGGTACACCTCAGACACTCCCATGTGCACCTCTGGCACTCCAGGTCACCACCGACCTCCCAGGTACATCTCTGGCCTCCCAGGTCACCTCTGAGCTCCCTGGTACACCTCACAGCCTCCCAGGTTCACCTCTGACACTCCCAGGCACCTCTGACACTCCCAGGTAAACCTAAGACATTCCCAGTTACACCTCCAGGCCTCCCAGTTCACCTCCGACCTCCCAGTTAAACCCTTGACACTCCCAGTTACACCCCAACCTCCTAGGTCCCACCTGACACTCCCAGGTACACCTTTGACACTTCGAGTACTCCCTGACACTCAGGCCACCTGTGACACTCCCAGGTACACCTCTGATACTCCCAGGTACACCTCTGCACTTCCAGGTACACCTCAGACACTCAGGTCACCCCCGACACTCCCAGTTACCTCCGGCTTCTCCCAGTTACACCCCTGACCTCCCAGTTACACCCCACACCTCCCAGGTACACCTCAGACCTCCCATTGCCTCTACATGCCTCTAGGTACACCACCCCAGCACTCCCAGGTACATCTCTGACACTCCCAGGTACACCTCTGACACTCCCAGGTACACCTAAGACACTCCCAGGTACACCTCTGACACTCCCAGGTACTCTCTGAGCACTCCCAGGTGCACCTCCTGACCTCCCAGGTACACCTCAGACACTCCCAGGTACACCTCCTGACACTCCTAGGTACACCACCCCAGCCTCCAGGTACATCTCTGACACTCCCAGGTACACCTCTGACACTCCCTGGTACTAAGACCTCCCAGGTACACCTCTGGCCTCCCAGGTACACCTCTGACACTCCCAGGTACCTGACACTCCCAGGTACACCTCAGACCTCCCAGGTACACCTCTGACACTCCCAGGTACACCTCAGACACTCCCAGGTACACCTCTGACACTACAGGTACACCATTGGCTCCCAGGTACACCTCCCAGCACTCCCAGGTACCTCCTGACACTCTGGTACACCTCTGACACTCCCAGGTTCACCTCTGACACTCCCAGGTACACCTCTGCTGCTCCCAGGTCCTAAGACATTCCCAGTTACCTCCCGGCTTGCTCCCAGTTACACCTCCGACTTACTCCCAGTTACACCTTGACACTCCCAGTTACACCCTTCAGCACTCCTGGGTCACCTGACTCCCAGGTACACCTCTGACTTCAGGCCTCCCTGTTGCTCCAGGTACCTCTGGCACTCCCAGGTACACTCTGATGCTCCCAGGTACACCTCTGACACTTCCAGGTGCACCTCAGACACTCCCAGTTACACCCCCGACACTCCAGTTACCTCCGACACTCCCAGTTACACCTGACACTCCCAGTTACACCTGACCTCCCAGGTACACCTCAGACACTCCCATGTACACCTCTGACACTCCCAGGTACACCCCAACACTCCCAGGTACACCTCTGACACTCCCAGGTACACCTCTGCTCTCCTGGTACACCTAAGACACTCCCAGGCCTTCTGCACTCCCAGGTACTCCTCTGACACTCCTGGTTACACCTGACTTGCTCCTGGTACCTCCTGACACTCCCAGGTACCTCTGGCACTCCCAGGTACACCTCCTGACACTCTCAGGTGCAACTCTGACCTCCCGTCACCTCTGGCTTGCTCCCAGGTACACCTCTGACACTCCCAGGTACACCTCCTGACACTCCCAGGCCTGACCTCCTGGTGCCACCTGGCTCCAGGTGCACCATGACACTCCCAGGTGCACCTCTGGCACTCCCAGGTACACCTCCGACACTCCCAGGTACCCCTTACACTCCCAGTTACACCCTAACCTCCCAGGTACACCCCTGACACTCCCATGTAGTGCTCCCAGTGCAGCTCCGGCTTACTCCAGGTACACCTCCGGCTCCCAGTTCCTCCAAGCTTACTCCCAGTACCCAAATACTCCCATTTCCCCAGCTGCTCCCAGGCACCTCTTTGCTCATATGCCTCCCAAACTCCCAGGTACACCTCAGGCTCCTGTTCTCTGGCCTCCCAGGCCTCTGAACTCCCTGGTACCTCTGGCTCCTGGTTCACCTCTGACCTCCCAGGTACCTCCGAGCACTCCCATGCACCTAAGACACTCCCAGTTACACATCCGGCTTGCTCCCAGTTACACCTCCCACTTTGCCAGTTACACCCCTGACACCCGGTTACAACCTCAGCAATCCTAAGACACACCCTGGCCTCCCAGTTACACCCCCTGACTTGCTCCAGGTGCACTGTCTCCCAGGTACCTCTGGCACTCCCAGGTGCCTCTGACACTCCCAGGTACACCTCTGATACTCCCAGGTACCTCTGACACTCCCAGGTACACCTTCGGCCTCCCAGGTACACCTTCGACACTCCCAGGTGCTCCTCTGACACTCTCTGGTTCACCTCTGTCCTCTCCCAGTTCCTCTGACACTCCCAGGTACCTCTGACAATCCCGTGCACCTCTCCCACTCCCAGGTACACCACTGGCATCCCCAGGTACACCTCAGACAATCCCAGGTACACCTCTGGCTTCCTCAAGGTACACCTCAGGCCTCCCAGGTACTCTCTGACACTCGCAGTTACCTCTGGCTTGCTCCCGTTACACCTCCAGGCACTCCCAGGTACCTCAGACACTCCAAGTGCACTTCCACACTCCCAGGTACAGCTCCGCTTACTCCCAGTTACACCTCCGACTTGCTCAGTTACACCTCCGACACTCCCAGTTACCTGGCCTCCCAGGTATACCCCTGACACCCAGGTACACCTCTGACACTCCCAGGTACACCTCTGACACTCCCTGGTACACCTCTGACCTCCCAGGTTCACCTCTGACTCAGGTACACCTCCCAAGCACTCCAGGTACACAAAAGACATTCCCAGTACACCTCCGACATCCAGTTACACCTCCGGCCTCCCAGTTACATGACCGTGCTCACCCCTGACCTCCCAGGTACACCTTGGCACTTCCAGTACACCTCTGGCCTCCCAGTTACCTCCGACACTCCCAGTTACACCTGACGCTCCCAGTTACACCCCCAACCTTGCTCCCAGGTACGCCAAAACATTCCCAGTTACACCTCTGACACTCCCAGTTACACCCCTGACACTCCCAGGTACAGCCCACAGCACTAACAGGTACCTCTGACACTCCCAGGTACACCTCTGACACTCCCAGGTACACCTCTGATACACCAGGTACACCTCTGGCCTCCCAGGTAAACCATCGATACTCCCAGGTACACCTCCGATACTCCCAGGTACACCTCTCACACTCCCAGGTACTCCTCTGACACTCTCTGGTTCACCTCTGCCACTCCCAGGTACACCTCTGACACTCCCAGGTACACCTCTGATACACTAGGTAAACCATCGATACTCACAGTGCACCTCTGACTCTCCCAGTTACCTCTCCCACACTCCCAGGTGCACCACCCAACATCTGGTACACCTCCAGACAATCCCAGGTACACCTCTGACACTCCCAGGTACACCTCAGAGCACTCCAGGTACACCTCTGTCCAGTACACCTCCCAGCTCCCAGGCACCTCTGGCCTCCCAGGTACTCCTCTGACACTCCTTGGTTCACCTCTGCCACTCCCAGGTACACCTCAGGCCTCCCTGGTACACCTCTCAGCTTGCTCCCAGGTACACCTCTGACACTCCAGTGCACCTCTGACACTCCCAGGTACACCTCCTGGCCTCCCAGGTACACCTCCAGGCACTCCCAGGTACACCTCTGACACTCCCAGGTACACCTCTGACACTCCCAGTGCACCTCTGACACTACCAGGTGTTCCACCTGACACTCCCAGGTACATCTGACACTCCCGAGCCTGCTCACGGCCTCCCAGGTACACTCCAGCACTCCTGGTACACACCTCCAGCACTCCCTGGTACCTCCCAGCCTCCCAGGCCTCAGCCTCCCAGGTACACCTCCTGACACTCCCAGGTACACCTCCTGACCTCCCAGGTGCCTCTGACACTCCCAGGTACCTCTGACACTCCCAGGTACACCTCCGGCTTGCTCCCATCCGCACCTCCCAGCACTCCCAGGTACACTGCAAGCACTCCCAGGTACATCTCCTAGCCTCCCAGGTACACCTCCTGACACTCCTGGTACACCTCTGACCTCCCAGGTTCACCTCTGACCTCCCAGTTGTACTGACATGCTCCCAGGTACACCTGACATTCCCAGTTACACCTCCATGCTCCCAGTTCACCTCCGGCACTCCCAGTTGGACCGCCTGCACTTCCAGTTACACCTCTGACACTCCTAGGTACACCTGACACTCCCAGGTACACCTTGACACTTCCAGGCCTCTGACCTCCCAGGTACACTACTGCTCCCAGGTACACCTCTGCTACTCCCAGGTACCTCTGACACTTCCAGGTACACCTCGAGACACTCCCAGTTACACCCCGACCTCCCGGTTACACCTCCTTGCTCCCAGTTACACTGGCCTCCCAGGCCACCCCTGACCTCCAGGTACCTCTGGCGCCACACTCTGGCTGCTACTAGGTACACCACCTGGCTCCCAGGTACACTCTGGCATGCTCCCAGTGCCTCGGCCTCCCTGGTACACCTCAGACCTCCCAGGTACAACTCTGACACTCCCAGGTGCTCTCCTGACACTCCCAGGTGCACCACCTGACACTCCCAGGTACACCTCGAACACTCCCATGTGACACCTCTGACACTCCTAGTGCACCTCTAACACTCCCAGGTACATCTCTGACACTCCCAGGTACACCTCCTGACCTCCTGGTACACCTAAGACACTCCCAGGTACACCTCTGTGCCTCCCAGGTACACCTCTGACCTCCCACGTTACACCACCTGACACTCCCAGGTACACCTCAGACACTCCCAGGTACACCTCTGACCTCCCAGGTACACCTCAGACACTCCCATCCTTGCACCTCTGACACTACCAGGTACACCACTGACACTCCCAGGTACATCTCTGTCCTCCCAGGTACACCTCTGACACTCCCTGGTACACCTCTGACACTCCCAGGTTAACCTCCTGACACTCCCAGGTACCTCAGCACTCCCCAGGTAAACCTGGGCATTCCCAGTTACACCTCCGACACTCCCAGTTACACTCAGCACTCCCAGTTACCCTTGACACTTCAGTTACACCCCTGACACTCCTAGGTCCACCTAGCCTCCCAGGTGCTGACACTTCAGGTGCTCCCCTGACACTCCCAGGTACACCTGTGGCACTCCCAGGTACACCTCTGATACTCCCAGGTACACCTCCCAGACACTTCCAGGTACACCTCTGGCCTCCCAGTTCACCCCGGCTTGCTCAGTTACACCTCCTGGCTTGCTCCCAGTTGCACCCTGGCTCACTCAGTTACACCCCTGGCTGCTCCCAGGTACCTCAGGCTTGCTCCCATGTTGCACCTCTAGCACTACTAGGTACACCTGGCCTCCCCAGTACATCTCTGGCACTCCCAGGTACCTCTGACACTCCCTGGTACCCTAAGGCACTCCCAGGTACAACTCCCAGCTTGCTCCCAGGCCTCCTCTGACCTCCCTGGTGTGCTCCTGCACCTCTGACACTCCCAGGTACACCTCTGGCACTCCCAGGTGCCTCCCAGCACTCCTCAGGTACAAGCTCTGACGCTCCCAAGTGCAAGCAATGCGTAACTA
>NW_024744233.1:0-19585 GCF_018991925.1 Homarus americanus | reverse complement strand
ATAACAAAGTCCCCTGATCGAGTATAACAAAGCCCCCTGGACGAGTATAACAAAGTCCCCTGATCGAGTATAACAAAGTCCCTGATCGAGTATAACAAAGTCCCCTGGTCCAATATAACAAAGACACTGATCGAGTATAACATATCCCCTCTTCGAGTATAACAAAGTCCGCTGATTGAGTAAAACAAAGTCCCCTGATCGAGTATAACAAAGTCCCCTGGCCGAGTATAACAAAGTCCCCTGATTGAGTATAACATATCCCCTGACCGAGTATAACAAAGTCCTCTGGTCGAGTATAACAAAGTCCCCTGATCGAGTATAACAACGCCCCCTGGACGAGTATAACAAAGTCCCCTGATCGAGTATAACAAAGTCCCTGATCGAGTATAACAAAGTCCCCTGGTCCAATATATCAAAGACCCTGATCGAGTATAACATATCGCCTCATCGAGTATAACAAAGTCCCCTGATTGAGTAAAACAAAGTCGCCTGGTCGAGTATAACAAAGCCCCCTGGACGAGTATAACAAAGTCCCCTGATCGAGTATAACAAAGTCCCTGATCGAGTATAACAAAGTCCCCTGGTCCAATATAACAAAGGACCCTGATCGAGTATAACATATCCCCTCATCGAGTATAACAACGTCTCCTGGCGCAGTATAACTATGTACCCAGATCGAGCATAACAAAGTCCCCTCATCGATTATAACAAAGTCCCCTGGTCGAGTATAACAAAGGGCCCTCATCGAGTAAGACAAAGTCCCTTGATCGAGTATAACAAAGTCTCCTGATCCTAGTATAACAAAGCCCACTGGACGAGAATAACAAAGACCCCTGAACCGAGTATAACAAAGTCCCCTGGACGAGTATAACAAAGTCCCCTGATCGAGTATAACAAACTCCCTGATCGAGTATAACAAAGTCCCCTGGTCCAATATAACAAAGACCCTGATCGGGTATAACATATCCCCTCATCGAGTATAACAACGTCTCCTGGCGCAGTATAACTAAGTACCCAGATCGAGCATAACAAAGTCCCCTGATCGATTATAACAAAGTCCCCTGGTCGAGTATAACAAAGGGCCCTCGTCGAGTAAGACAAAGTCCCTTGATCAAGTATAACAAAGTTCCCTGATCCTTGTATAACAAAGCCCACTGGACGAGTATAACAAAGACCCCTGAAGCGAGTATAACAAAGTCCCCTGATCGAGTATAACATATCCCCTGATCGAGTATAACAAAGTCCCCTGGCCGAGTATAACAAAGTCCCCTGATTGAGTATAACATATCCCCTGACCGAGAGCAAGTCCTCGGTCGAAAGTATGGAATGCAAAAGTCCCCCGATCCGAGTGGCAACAACGCCCCTCGGAACAGAGTATAACAAAGTCCCCTGATCGAGTATAACAAAGTCCCTGATCGAAAGTATAACAAAGTCCCCTGGTCCATTATATCAAAGACCCTGATCGAGTATAACATATCCCTCCATCGAGTAAATGCAAGTCCCCTCATTGAGTAAACAAAGTCCCCTGATCAGTACGTTAACAAAAGTCCCCTGGTCGAGTATAAATAAAGTCCCTATCGAGTATAAAGCCCCAGATTGAATAAAAGCCCTGATTATATGTCTCATTCGAGTATAACAAAGTCTCATCTTGAATATAAACAAAAGACCCTGATCGAGTATAACATATCCCCTCATCGAGTATAACAACGTCTCCTGGCACAGTATAACAAAGTCCCCAGATCGAGCATAACAAAGTCCCCTGATCGATTATAACAAAGTCACCTGGTCGAGTATAACAAAGGGCCCTCATCGAGTAAGACAAAGTCCTTTGATCGAGTATAACAAAGTCCCCTGATCCTAGTATAACAAAGCCCACTGGACGAGTATAACAAAGACCCCTGAACCGAGTATAACAAAGTCCCCTGGACGAGTATAACAAAGTCCCCTGAACGAGTATAACAAAGTCCCTGATCGAGCATAACAAAGTCCCCTGGTCCAATATAACAAAGACCCTGATCGAGTATAACATATCCCCTCATCGAGTATAACAACGTCTCCTGGCGCAGTATAACTAAGTACCCAGATCGAGCATAACAAAGTCCCCTGATCAATTATAACAAAGTCCCTGGTCGAGTATAACAAAGGGCCCTCGTCGAGTAAGACAAAGTCCCTTGATCGAGTATAACAAAGTTCCCTGATCCTTGTATAACAAAGCCCACTGGACGAGTATAACAAAGACCCCTGAAGCGAGTATAACAAAGTCCCCTGATCGAGTATAACATATACCCTGATCGAGTATAACAAAGTCCCTGGTGGAGTATAGCAAAGTCCCCTGGTCGAGTATAACAAAGTTTTCTAATCGAGTATAACAAAGGCCCCTGTTCGAGTACAACAAAGTCTCTGATCAAGTATAACAAAGTCCCCTGATCGAGTATAACATATCCCCTGATCGAATATACCAAAGTCCTCTGCTCGAGTATAGCAAAGTCCCCTGGTCAAGTATAACAAAGCCCCCTCATCGAGTATAATAAAGGCCCCTATTCGAGTATAACAAAGTCCCCTGATTGAGTATAACAAAGTGCCCTGATCGAGTATAACAAAGTCCCCTGGTCGAGTATAATAAAGCCCCCTCATCGAATATAAAAAGTCCCCTGATCGCATATAACAATGCCCACTGGTCGAGTATAACAAAGTCCCCTGATCGAGTATAACAAAGGCCCCTCATTGAGTATAACAAAATCTATTGATCAGGTATAAGAAAGTCCCCTGGTCGAGTATAACAAAGTCCCCTAATCGAGTATAACAAAGTCCTCTGGTCGAGTATATAAAAGTCCCCTGATGGAGTATAAGAAAGTCCCCTGCTCGAGTATAACAAAGTCCCCAGATCGAGTATAACAAAGGACCCTCATCGAGTATAACAAAGTCCATTGGTCAAGTATAAAAAAGTCCCCTGGTCGAGTATAGCAAGTCCCCTCATCGAGTATAACAAAGTCCCCTGGTCGAGTATAGCAAAGTCCCCTGATCGAGTATAACAAATCCTCCTCATCGAATATAACAAAATCCCATCATCGAGTATAACAAAGCCCCCTGCTCGAGTATAAGAAAGTCCCTTGATCGGGTATAAGAAAGTCCCCTGATCGAGTATAACATATCCCCTGATCGAATATACCAAAGTCCTCTGCTCGAGTATAACAAAGTCCCCTGATCGAGTATAACAAAGTCCCCTGATCGAGTATAACAAAGCCCCCTGGACGAGTATAACAAAGTCCCCTGATCGAATATAACAAAGTCCCTGATCGAGTATAACAAAGTCCCCTGGTCCAATATAACAAAGACCCTGATCGAGTATAACATATCCCCTCATCGACTTCTGGCGCAGTATAACTAAGTACCCAGATCGAGCATAACAAAGTCCCCTGATCGATTATAACAAAGTCCCCCGGTCGAGTATAACAAATGGCCTTCATCGAGTAAGACAAAGTCCCTTGATCGAGTATAACAAAGTCCCCTGATCCTAGTATAACAAAGCCCACTGGACGAGTATAACAAATTCCCCTTATCGAGTATAACAAAGTCCCCTTATCGAGTATAACAAAGTCCGGTGATCGAGTATAACAAAGGCCCCTCGTCGAGTATAACAAAGTCTCCTGATCGAGAAAACAAAAGTCCCTTGATCGAATATAACAAAGTCCCCTGATCGAGTATAACAAAGTCCCCTGGTCGAGTATAACAAAGTCCCCTGGTCGAGTATCACAAAGCCCCCTCATCGAGTATAACAAGGGCCCCTCATCGAGTATAACAAAGTCCCCTGATTGAGTATAACAAAGTCCCCTGATTGAGTATAGCAAAGTCCTCTGGTTGAGTATAACAAAGACCCCTGATTGAGTATAAAAAATTCCCCTGATCGCATATAACAAAGTCCATTGGTCAAGTATAAGAAAGTCCCCTGGTCGAGTATAACAAAGTCCCAGATCGAGTATAACAAAGTCCTTTGATCGAGTATAAAAAAGTACCCTGGTCGAGTATAACAAAGTCCCCTGATCGAGGATAACAAAGTCCCCAGATCGAGCATAACAAAGTCCCCTGATTGAGTATAACAAAGTCCCCTGATCGAGTATAACAAAGTCCTCTGATTGAGTATAACAAAGTCCCCTGATCGAGTATAACAAAGTCCTCTGGTTGAGTATAACAAAGTCCCCTGATCGAGCATAACAAAGTCCCCCGATTGAGACAATTTAAAGTCCCCTGATCGAGGATAACAAAGTCCCCTGATCGAGAGCAACAAATTCCTGGCTGAGTATAACAAAGTCCCCTGATTGCGATAACAAAGTCCCTCGATCGAGTATAACAAAGTCCCTGATTGAGTATAACAAAGTTCCTGATTGAGTATAAAAAGTCCCCTGATCGAGTATAACAAAGTCCCCTGATCGAGTATAACAAAGTCCCCTGATCGAGTATCACAAAGTCCTCTGGTTGAGAATAACAAAGTCCCCTGATTGAGTATAACAAAGTCCCCTAATCGAGTATAACAAAGTCCCCTGATCGAGTATAACAAAGTCCCCTGATTGAGTATAACAAAGTCCCCTGATCGAGTATAACAAAGTCCTCTGGTTGAGTATAACAAATTCCCCTGATCGAGCATAACAAAGTCCCGTGATTGAGTATAACAAAGTCCCCTGATCGAGTATAACAAAGTCCCCTGATCGAGTATAACAAAGTCCCCTGATCGAGTATAACAAAGTCCTCTGGTTGAGTATAACAAAGTCCCCTGATCGACTATAACATATCCCCTGATCGAGTATAACAAAATTCCCCTGATCGAGTATGACAAAGTCCCCTGTTTAATTTTGAAAAAGTCCCCTGGTTGAGTATAACAAAGTTCCCTCATCAAGTATAAAAAAGACCCCTGGTCGAATATAACAAAGCCCCCTCATCGAGAAAAACAACGGCCCCTAATCGAGTATAACAAAGTCCAGTGATCGAGTATAACATATCCCCTGATCGAGTATAACAAAGTCCCCTGGTCGAGTATAGCAAAGTCCCCTGATCGAGTATAACAAATCCTCCTCATCAAATATAACAAAGTCCTCTGATCGAGTATAAAAAAGTCCCCTGATCGAGTATAACAAAGGTCCCTCATTGAGTATAACAAAGTCCATTGATCAAGTATAACAAAGGCCTCTCATCTAGTATAACAAAGTCCCTTGATCGGGTATAAGAAAGTCCCCTGATCGAGTATAACAAAGGCCTCTGATCGAGTCAAAAAAGGCCCCTAATCGAGTATAACAAAGTTCACTGATCTAGTATAACAAAGGCCCCTGATCAAGTATAAGAAAAGCCCCTCATCGAGTATAACAAAGTCCCCTGGTCGTGTATAACAAAGTCCTTGATCGAGTATAACAAAGTCCCCTGGTCCAATATAACAAAGTCCCTGATCGAGTATAACATATCCCTTCATCGAGTATAACAAAGCCCCCTGATTGCGTAAAACAAAGTCCCCTGATCGAGTATAACAAAGTCCCCTGGTCGAGTATAACATAGTCCCCTGGTCGAGTATAACAAAGCCCCCTCATCGAGTATAACAAAGCCCCCTCATCGAGTATAACAAAGTCCCCTGATTGAATATAACAAAGTCCACTGATCGAGTATAGCAAAGTCCTCTGGTTGAGTATAACAAAGTCCCCTGATCGAGTATAAAAAGGTCCCCTGATCGCATATAACAAAGTCCCCTGGTCGAGTATAACAAAGTCCCCAGATCGAGTATAACAAAGGCCCCTCCTCGAGTATAACAAAGTCCATTGGTATAGTATAAAAAAGTCCCCTTGTCGAGTATAACAAAGTCCCTAATCGAGTATAACAAAGTCCCCTGATCGAGTATAACAAAGCCCCCAGGACAAGTATAACAAAGTCCCCTGATCGAGTATAACAAAGTCCCTGATCGAGTATAACAAAGTCCCCTGGTCCAATATAACAAAGACCCTGATCGAGTATAACATATCCCCTCATCGAGTATAACAACGTCTCCTGGCGCAGTATAACTATGTACCCAGATCGAGCATAACAAAGTCCCTGATCGATTATAACAAAGTCCCCTGGTCGAGTATAACAAAGGGCCCTCATCGAGTAAGACAAAGTCCCTTGATCGAGTATAACAAAGTCCCCTGATCCTAGTATAACAAAGCCCACTGGACGAGTATAAGAAAGACCCCTGAACAGAGTATAACAAAGTCCCCTGGACGAGTATAACAAAGTCCCCTGATCGAGTATAACAAAGTCCCTGATCGAGTATAACAAAGTCCCCTGGTCCAATATAACAAAGACCCTGATCGAGTATAACATATCCCCTCATCGAGTATAACAACGTCTCCTGGCGCAGTATAACTAAGTACCCAGATCGAGCATAACAAAGTCCCCTGATCGATTATAACAAAGTCCCCTGGTTGAGTATAACAAAGGGCCCTCATCGAGTAAGACAAAGTCCCCTGATCGAGTATAACATATCCCCTGATCGAGTATAACAAAGTCCCTGGTGGAGTATAGCAAAGTCCCCTGGTCGAGTATAACAAAGTTTTCTAATCGAGTATAACAAAGGCCCCTTGTCTAGTATAACAATCTCTCTGATCGAGTATTACAAAGTCCCCTGATCGAGTATAATAAAGTCCCCTAATCAAGTATAACCAAGTCCCCTGATCGAGTATAACATATCTCCTGATCGAATATACCAAAGTCCTATGCTCGAGTATAGCAAAGTCCCCTGGTCGAGTATAACAAAACCCCCTCATCGAGAATAATAAAGGCCCCTATTCGAGTATAAAAAAGTCCCCTGATTGAGTATAACAAAGACCCCTGATCGAGTATAACAAAGTCCCCTAATCAAGTATAACAAAGTCCCTAGGTCGAGTATAACAAAGCCCCCTCATCGAATATAAAAAAGTCCCCTGATCGCATATAACAAAGTCCACTGGTCGAGTATAACAAAGTCCCCTGATCGAGTATAACAAAGGCCCCTCATTGAGTATAACAAAATCCATTAGTCAAGTATAAGAAAGTCCCCTGGTCGAGTATAACAAAGTCCCCTAATCGAGTATAACAAATTCCTCTGGTCGAGTATAAAAAAGTCCCCTGATGGAGCATAACAAAGTCCCTAATCGAGTATAACAAAGTCCCCTGATTGAGTATAACAAAGTCCCCTGATTGAGTATAACAAAGTCCCCAGACCGAGTATAATAAAGGACCCTCATCGAGTATAACAAAGTCCATTGGTCAAGTATAACAAAGTCCTCTGATCTAGTATAACAAAGGCCCCAGATCGAGTATAACAAAGGCCTCTCATCGAGTATAACAAAGTCCCCTCATCGAGTATAACAAAGCCGCCTAATCGAGTATAACAAAGTCTCCTCTTCGAGTATAACAAAGTCCCCTGTTCGAGTCTAACAAAGTCCCCTTATCGCGTATAACAAATTCCCTTTATCGAGTATAACAAAGTCCCCTTATCGAGTATAACAAAGTCCGGTGATCGAGTATAAGAAACGCCCCTCGTTGAGTATAACAAAGTCCCCTGATCGAGAAAACAAAAGTCCCTTGATCGAATATAACAAAGTCCCCTGATCGAGTATAACAAAGTCCCCTGGTCGAGTATAACAAAGTCCCCTGGTCGAGTATCACAAAGCCCCCTCATCGAGTATAACAAAGGCCCCTCATCGAGTATAACAAAGTCCCCGGATTGAGTATAACAAAGTCCCCTGATCGAGTATAGCAAAGTCCTCTGGTTGAGTATAACAAAGACCCCTGATCGAGTATAAAAAAGTCCCCTGATCGCATATAACAAAGTCCCCTGGTCGAGTATAAGAAAGTCACCTGATCGAGTATAACAAAGGCCCCTCATTGAGTATAACAAAGTCCATTGGTCAAGTATAAGAAAGTCCCCTGGTCGAGTATAACAAAGTCCCCAGATCGAGTATAACAATGTCCCGTGATTGAGTATAACAAAGTCCCCTGATCGAGTATAACAAAGTCCTCTGGTCGAGTATAAAAAAGTCCCCTGATGGAGTATAACAAAGTCCCCTGCTCGAGTATAACAAAGTCCCCAGACCGAGTATAACAAAGGACCCTCATCGAGTATAACAAAGTCCATTGGTCAAGTATAACAAAGTCCTCTGATCTAGTATAACAAAGGCCCCAGATCGAGTATAACAAAGGCCTCTCATCGAGTATAACAAAGTCCCCTCATCGAGTATAACAAAGCCGCCTAATCGAGTATAACAAAGTCTCCTGGTCGAGTATAACAAAGTCCCCTGTTCGAGTCTAACAAAGTCCCCTTATCGCGTAAAACAAATTCCCCTTATCGATTATAACAAAGTCCCCTTATCGAGTATAACAAAGTCCCCTGATCGAGTATAACAAAGGCCCCTCGTCGAGTATAACAAAGTCCCCTGATCGAGAAAACAAAAGTCCCTTGATCGAATATAACAAAGTCCCCTGATCGAGTATAACAAAGTCCCCTGGTCGAGTATAACAAAGTCCCTGGTCGAGTATAACAAAGTCCCCTGATCGAGTATAACAAAGGCCCCTCATTGAGTATAACAAAGTCCATTGGTCAAGTATAAGAAAGTCCCCTGGTCGAGTATAACAAAGTCCCCAGATCGAGTATAACAAAGTCCCCTGATTGAGTATAACAAAGTCCCCTGATCGAGTATAACAAAGTCCTCTGGTCGAGTATAAAAAAGTCCCCTGATGGAGTATAACAAAGTCCCCTGCTCGATTATAACAAAGTCCCCAGACCGAGTATAACAAAGGACCCTCATCGAGTATAACAAAGTCCATTGGTCAAGTATAACAAAGTCCTCTGATCTAGTATAACAAAGGCCCCAGATCGAGTATAACAAAGGACTCTCATCGAGTATAACAAAGTCCCCTCATCGAGTATAACAAAGCCGCCTAATCGAGTATAACAAAGTCTCCTGGTCGAGTATAACAAAGTCCCCTGTTCGAGTCTAACAAAGTCCCCTTATCGCGTATAACAAATTCCCCTTATCGATTATAACAAAGTCCCCTTATCGAGTATAACAAAGTCCCCTGATCGAGTATAACAAAGGCCCCTCGTCGAGTATAACAAAGTCCCCTGATCGAGAAAACAAAAGTCCCTTGATCGAATATAACAAAGTCCCCTGATCGAGTATAACAAAGTCCCCTGGTCGAGTATAACAAAGTCCCCTGGTCGAGTATCACAAAGCCCCCTCATCGAGTATAACAAAGGCCCCTCATCGAGTATAACAAAGTCCCCGGATTGAGTATAACAAAGTCCCCTGATCGAGTATAGCAAAGTCCTCTGGTTGAGTATAACAAAGACCCCTGATCGAGTATAAAAAAGTCCCCTGATCGCATATAACAAAATCCCCTGGTCGAGTATAAGAAAGTCACCTGATCGAGTATAACAAAGGCCCCTCATTGAGTATAACAAAGTCCATTGGTCAAGTATAAGAAAGTCCCCTGGTCGAGTATAACAAAGTCCCCAGATCGAGTATAAGAAAGTCCTTTGATCGAGTATAACAAAGTACCCTGGTCGAGTATAACAAAGTCCCCTGATCGAGGATAACAAAGTCCACAGATCGAGCGTAACAAAGTCCCCTGATTGAGTATAACAAAGTCCCCTGATCGAGTATAACAAAGTCCTCTGGTTGAGTATAACAAAGTCCCCTGATCGAGTATAACAAAGTCCCTGATCGAGTATAACAAAGTCCCCTGATCGAGTATAGCAAAAGTCCACATCTATATAACAGTCTCTGGTTGAGTATAACAAAGTCCCCTGATTGAGGCAATAAAGTCCCCTGATCGAGTATAACAAAGTCCCTGATTGAGTATAACAAAGTCCCTGATTGAGTATAACAAAGTCCCTATGATCGAGTATAACAAAGTCCCCTGATCGAGTATAACAAAGTCCCCTGATCGAGTATCACAAAGTCCTCTGGCTGAGTATAACAAAGTCCCTGTTTGAGTATAACAAAGTCCCTGATCGAGTATAACAAAGTCCCCTGATCGAGTATAACAAAGTCCCTGATTGAGTATAACAAAGTCCCCTGATCGAGTATAACAAAGTCCTCTGTTGAGTATAACAAAGTCCCCTGATCGAGCATAACAAACTCCCGTGATTGAGTATAACAAAGTCCCCTGATCGAGTATAACAAAGTCCCCTAATCGAGTATAACAAAGTCCCCTAATCGAGTATAACAAAGTCCCTTGATCGAGTATAACAAAGTCCTCTGGTTGAGTATAACAAAGTCCCCTGATCGAGTATAACAAAATTCCCCTGATCGAGTATGACAAAGTACCCTGTTTAATTTTGAAAAAGTCCCCTGGTTGAGTATAACAAAGTTCGCTGATCAAGCATAAAAAAGACCCCTGGTCGAATATAACAAAGCCCCCTAATCGAGTATAACAAGCCCAGTGATCGAGTATAACATATCCCCTGATCGAGTATAACAAAGTCCTCTGGTCGAGTATAAAAAAGTCCCCTGATCGAGTATAACAAAGGTCCCTCATTGAGTATAACAAAGTCCATTGATCAAGTATAACAAAGGCCTCTCATCTAGTATAAAAAAGTCCATTGGTCAGGTATAAAAAAGTCCCCTGGTCGAGTATAGCAAAGTCCCCTGGTCGAGTATAGCAAAGTCCCCTGATCGAGTATAACAAATCCTCCTCATCAAATATAACAAAGTCCCCTGTTCGAGCCTAACAAAGTCCCCTTATCGAGTATAACAAATTCCCCTTATCGAGTATTACAAAGACCCCTTATCGAGTATAACAAAGGTCGGTGATCGAGTATAACAAAGGGCCCTGGTCGAGTATAACATTGTCCCCTGATCGAATATAACAAAGTCCCCTAATCAAGTATAACAAAGTCCCCTGATCGAGTATAACATATCCCCTGATCGAATATACCAAAGTCCTCTGCTCGAGTATAACAAAGTCCCCAGATCAAGTATAACAAAGGCCCCTCATCGAGTATAACAAAGTCCATTGGTATAGTATAAAAAAGTCCCCTTGTCGAGTATAACAAAGTCCCTAATCGAGTATAACAAAGTCCCCTGATCGAGTATAACAAAGCCCCCAGTACGAGTATAACAAAGTCCCCTGATCGAGTATAACAAAGTCCCTGTTCGATTCTAACAAAGTCCCCTTATCGCGTATAACAAATTCCCCTTATCGATTATAACAAAGTCCCCTTATCGAGTATAACAAAGTCCGGTGATCGAGTATAACAAAGGCCCCTCGTCGAGTATAACAAAGTCCCCTGATCGAGAAAAAAAAGTCCCTTGATCGAATATAGCAAAGTCCCCTGATCGAGTATAACAAAGTCCCCTGGTCGAGTATAACAATGTCCCGTGGTCGAGTATCACAAAGCCCCCTCATCGAGTATAACAAAGGCCCCTCATCGAGTATAACAAATCCTCCTCATCGAATATAACAAAGTCCCATCATCGAGTATAACAAAGCCCCCTGCTCGAGTATAAGAAAGTCCCTTGATCGGGTATAAGAAAGTCCCCTGATCGAGTATAACAAAGGCCCCTGATCGAGTCAAAAAAAACCCTAATCGAGTATAACAAAGTCCACTGATCTAGTATAACAAAGGCCCCTGATCCAGTATAAGAAAAGCCCCTCATCGAGTATAACAAAGTCACCTGATCGAGTATAACTAAGCCGCCTAATCGAGTATAACAAAGTCCCCAGGTCGAGTATAACAAAGTCCCCTGTTCGAGCCTAACAAAGTCCCCTTATCGAGTATAACAAATTCCCCTTATCGAGTATTACAAAGACCCCTTATCGAGTATAACAAAGTCCGGTGATCTAGTATAACAAAGGCCCCTGGTCGAGTATAACAATGTCCCCTGATCGAGTATAACAAAGTCCCCTAATCAAGTATAACAAAGTCTCCTGATCGAGTATAACATATCCCCTGATCGAATATACCAAAGTCCTCTGCTCGAGTATAACAAAGTCCCCAGATCAAGTATAACAAAGGCCCCTCATCGAGTATAACAAAGTCCATTGGTATAGTATAAAAACGTCCCCTTGTCGAGTATAACAATGTCCCTAATCGAGTATAACAAAGTCCCCTGATCGAGTATAACAAAGCCCCCAGGACAAGTATAACAAAGTCCCCTGATCGAGTATAACAAAGTCCCTGTTCGATTCTAACAAAGTCCCCTTATCGCGTATAACAAATTCCCCTTATCGAGTATAACAAAGTCTCTTTATCGAGTATAACAAAGTCCGGTGATCGAGTATAACAAAGGCCCCTCGTCGAGTATAACAAAGTCCCCTGATCGAGAAAAAAAAGTCCCTTGATCGAATATAACAAAGTCCCCTGATCGAGTATAACAAAGTCCCCTGGTCGAGTATAACAAAGTCCCCTGGTCAAGTATCACAAAGCCCCCTCATCGAGTATAACAAAGGCCCCTCATCGAGTATTACAAAGTCCCCTGATTGAGTATAACAAAGTCCCCTGATCGAGTATAGCAAAGTCCTCTGGTTGAGTATAACAAGTCTCCTGATCGAGTATAAAAAAGTCCCCTGATCACATATAAAAAAAACCCTGGTCGAGTATAAGAAAGTCACCTGATCGAGTATAACAAAGGCCCCTCATTGAGTATAACAAAGTCCATTGGTCAAGTATAAGAAAGTCCCCTGGTCGAGTATAACAAAGTCACAAGATCGAGTATAAAAAAGTCCCCTGATCGAGTATAACAAAGTCCCCTGGCCGAGTATAACAAAGTCCCCTGATGGAGGATAACAAAGTTCCCAGATCGAGTATAACAAAGTCCCCTGATCGAGTATAACAAAGTCCTCTGGTTGAGTATAACAAAGTCCCCTGATCAAATATAACATATCCCCTGATCGAGTATAACAAAATTCCCCTGATCGAGTATGACAAAGTCCCCTGTTTAATTTTGAAAAAGTCCCCTGGTTGAGTATAACAAAGTTCCCTGATCGAGTATAAAAAAGTCCCCTGGTCGAATATAACAAAGCCCTCTCATCGAGTAAAACAAAGGCCCCTAATCGAGTATAACAAAGTCCAGTGATCGAGTAAAACATATCCCCTGATCGAGTATAACAATGTCCTCTGGTCGAGTATAAAAAAGTCCCCTGATCGAGTATAACAAAGGTCCCTCATTGAGTATAACAAAGTCCATTGATCAAGTATAACAAAGGCCTCTCATCTAGTATAACAAAGTCCATTGGTCAGGTATAAAAAAGTCCCCTGGACGAATATAGCAAGTCCCCTGATCGAGTATAACAAAGTCCCCTGGTCGAGTATAGCAAAGTCCCCTGATCGAGTATAACAAAGCCTCCTCATCGAATATAACAAAGTCCCATCATCGAGTACAACAAAGCCCCCTGCTCGAGTATAAGAAAGTCCCTTGATCGGGTATAAGAAAGTCCCCAGATCAAGTATAACAAAGGCCCCTGATCGAGTCCAAAAAAGGCCCCAAATCGAGTATAACAAAGTCCACTGATCTAGTATAACAAAGGCCCCTGATCAAGTATAAGAAAAGCCCCTCATCGAGTATAACAAAGTCACCTGATCGAGTATACTAAGCCGCTTAATCGAGTATAACAAAGTCCCCTGATCGAGTATAACAAAGTCCCCTGTTTGAGTCTAACAAAGTCCCCTTATCTAGTATAACAAATTCCCCTTATCGAGTATTACAAAGACCCCTTATCGAGTATAACAAAGTCCGGTGATCGAGTATAACAAAGGCTCCTGGTCGAGTATAACAATGTCCCCTGATCGAGTATAACAAAAGTCCCTTGATCGAGTATAACAAAGTCCCCTGATCGAGCATAAAAAAGTCTCCTGGCCCAGTATAACAAAGTCCCCATATCGAGCATAACAAAGTCCCCTGATCGATTATAACAAAGTCCCCTGGTCGAGTATAGCAAAGGGGCCTGATCGAGTAAAACAAAGTCCCCAGATCAAGTATAACAAAGGCCCCTCATCGAGTATAACAAAGTCCATTGGTATAGTATAAAAACGTCCCCTTGTCGAGTATAACAATGTCCCTAATCGAGTATAACAAAGTCCCCTGATCGAGTATAACAAAGCCCCCAGGACGAGTATAACAAAGTCCCCTGATCGAGTATAACAAAGTCCCTGTTCGATTCTAACAAAGTCCCCTTATCGTGTATAACAAATTCCCCTTATCGAGTATAACAAAGTCTCTTTATCGAGTATAACAAAGTCCGGTGATCGAGTATAACAAAGGCCCCTCGTCGAGTATAACAAAGTCCCCTGATCGAGAAAAAAAAGTCCCTTGATCGAATATAACAAAGTCCCCTGATCGAGTAAAACAAAGTCCCCTGGTCGAGTATAACAAAGTCCCCTGGTCGAGTATCACAAAGCCCCCTCATCGAGTATAACAAAGGCCCCTTATCGAGTATAACAAAGTCCCCTGATTGAGTGTAACAAAGTCCCCTGATCGAGTATAGCAAAGTCCTCTGGTTGAGTATAACAAGTCTCCTGATCGAGTATAAAAAAGTCCCCTGATCACATATAACAAAGTCCCCTGGTCGAGTATAAGAAAGTCACCTGATCGAGGATAACAAAGGCCCCTCATTGAGTATAACAAAGTCCATTGGTCAAGTATAAGAAAGTCCCCTGGTCGAGTATAACAAAGTCCCCACATCGAGTATAACAAAGTCCCCTGATCGAGTATAACAAAGTCCCCTGGCCGAGTATAACAAAGTCCCTTGATCGAGGATAACAAAGTCCCCAGATCGAGTATAACAAAGTCCCCTGATCGAGTATAACAAAGTCCTCTGGTTGAGTATAACAAAGTCCCCTGATCGAATATAACATATCCCCTGATCGAGTATAACAAAATTCCCCTGATCGAGTATGACAAAGTCCCCTGTTTAATTTTGAAAAAGTCCCCAGGTTGAGTATAACAAAGTGCCCTGATCGAGTATAAAAAAGTCCCCGGTCGAATATAACAAAGCCCCCTCATCGAGTAAAACAAAGGCCCCTAATCGAGTATAACAAAGTCCTGTGATCAAGTAAAACATATCCCCTGATCGAGTTTAACAAAGTCCTCTGGTCGAGTATAAAAAAGTCCCCTGATCGAGTATAACAAAGGTCCCTCATTGAGCATAACAAAGTCCATTGATCAAGTATAACAAAGGCCTCTCATCTAGTATAACAAAGTCCATTGGTCAGGTATAAAAAAGTCCCCTGGACGAATATAGCAAGTCCCCTGATCGTTTATAACAAAGTCCCCTGGTCGAGTATAGCAAAGTCCCCTCATCGAGTATAACAAAGCCTGCTCATCGAATATAACAAAGTCCCATCATCGAGTACAACAAAGCCCCCTGCTCGAGTATAAGAAAGTCCCTTGATCGGGTATAAGAAAGTCCCCAGATCAAGTATAACAAAGGCCCCTGATCGAGTCCAAAAAAGGCCCCAAATCGAGTATAACAAAGTCCACTGATCTAGTATAACAAAGGCCCCTAATCAAGTATAAGAAAAGCCCCTCATCGAGTATAACAAAGTCACCTGATTGAGTATAACTAAGCCGCCTAATCGAGTATAACAAAGTCCCCTGGTCGAGTATAACAAAGTCCCCTGTTCGAGTCTAACAAAGTCCCCTTATCGAGTATAACAAATTCCCCTTATCGAGTATTACAAAGACCCCTTATCGAGAATAACAAAGTCCGGTGATCGAGTATAACAAAGGCTCCTGGTCGAGTATAACAATGTCCCCTGATCGAATATAACAAAAGTCCCTTGATCGAGTATAACAAAGTCCCCTGATCGAGCATAAAAAAGTCCCCTGGCCCAGTATAACAAAGTCCCCATATCGAGCATAACAAAGTCCCCTGATCGATTATAACAAAGTCCCCTGGTCGAGTATAGCAAAGGGGCCTGATCGAGTAAGACAAAGTCCCCTGATCGAGTATAAGAAAGTCCCCTGGTCGAGTATAACAAAAATCTGGTCGTGCCTATCCCGATCGAGTATAAAAAGTCCCCTGATCGAGTATAACAAAGGCACCTCATCGAGTATAACAAAGTCCATTGGTCAAGTATAAAAAAGTCCCCTGGTCGAGTATAACAAAGTCCCCTAATCGAGCATAACAAAGTCCCCTTTGTCGAGTATAGCAATGTCCCCTGATCGAGTATAACAAAGTCCCCTGATTGAGTATAACAAAGGCCCGTGATCGAGTCCAAAAAAGGCCCCTAATCGAGTATAACAAAGTCCCCTGATCTTGTATAACAAAGGCCCCTGATCGAGTATAACAAAGGCCCCTCATCGAGTATAACAAAGTCCCCTGATTGAGTATAACAAAGCCGCCTAATCGAGTATAACAAAGTCCCCTGGTCGAGTATTACAAAGTCCCCTGTTCGAGTCTAACAAAGTCCCCTTATCGAGTATAACAAATTCCCCTGATCGAGTATAAAAAAGTCCCATGGTCCAGTATAACAAAGTCCGCTGATCGTCTATAAAAATGTCACCTGGCCCAGTATAAAAAAGTCCCATAATCGAGTATAACATATCCCCTGATCGAGTATAACAAAGTCCCTGGTAGAATATAACAAAGTCCCCTGGTCGATTATAACAGTTTTCTAATCGAGTATAACAAAGGCCCCTGGTCAAGTATAACAAAGGCCCCTCATCGTGTATAACAAAGTCCATTGGTCAAGTATAAAAAAGTCCCTTGGTCGAGTATAACAATGTTCCCTGATCGTGTATAACAATATCCCCTGGTCGAGTATAGCAGAGTCCCCTGATCGAGTAAAACAAATCTTCCTGATCGAGTATAACAAAGTCCCCTGATCGAGTATAACAAAGCCCCATGCTCGAGTATAAGAAAGTCCCCTGATCGAGTATAACAAAGTCCCCAGGTCGAGTATAACAAAGTCCTCTGATTGAGTATAACAAAGGTCCCTCATCAAGTATAACAAAGTCCATTGGTCAAGTATAAAAAAGTCCCATGGTCGAGTATAACAAATTCCCCTGATCGAGTATAACAAAGTCCCCTGATTAATTATAAAAAAGTTACGTGGTCGAATATAACAATGTTCCCTGATCGAGTATAACAAAGTCCCATGGTCGAGTATAACAAGGCCCCCTCATCGAGTATAACAAAGGCCCCTAATCGAGTATAACAAAGTCCCCTGATTGAGTATAACAAAGTCCCCTGATCGAGTATAATATATCCCCTGATCGAGTATAGCAAAGTCCTCTGGTCGAGTATATAAAAGTCCCCTGATCGAGTATAACAAAGTCGCCTTCTCGAGTATAACAAAGTCCCTAGATCGAGTATAACAAAGGCCCCTCATTGAGTATAACAAAGTCCATTGGTCAAGTATAAAAATGTCCCCTGTTCGAGTATAACAAAGTCCCCTGATCGAGTATAACAAACTCCCCTGATCGAGTATAGCAAAGTCCCCTGATCGAGTATAACAAATTTCCTGGTGGAGTATAACAAAGTCCCCTGATCGAGTATAACAAAGTCCCCTAATCAAGTATAACAAAGTCCCCTGATCGAGTATAATATATCCCCTGATCGAGTATAACAAAGTCCTCTGGTCGAGAATAACAAAGTCCCCTGATCAAGTATAACAAAGTCCCATGGTCCAGTATAACAAAGTCCCCAGATCGAGTATAACACAGGCCCCTCATCGAGTATAACAAAGTCCATTGGTCAAGTATAAAAAAGTCCCCTGGTCGAGTATAACAAAGTCCCCTGATCGAGTATAACAAAGTCCCTTGATCGAGTATAACAAAGGCCCCTGATCGAGTCCAAAAATGCCCCTAATTGAGTATAACAAAGTCCCCTGATCTAGTATAACAAAGGCTGATCGAGTATAACAAAGGCCTCATCGAGTGTAACAAAGTTCCTGGTCGGAGTATAACAAAGTCCCCTGATCGAGTATAACAAAATCTCCTGGCCCAGTATAACAAAGTCCCCAGATCGAGCATAACAAAGTCCCCTGATCGAGTATAACAAAGTACCCTATCGAGTATAACATAAGCCCTGATCGAGTATAACAAATTCCCTGGTGGAGTATAACAAAGTCCCCTGGTCGAGTATAACAGTTTTCTAATCGAGTATAACAAAGGCCTCTGGTCAAGTATAAGAAAGGCCCCTCATCGAGTATAACAAAGTCCATTGGTCAAGTATAAAAAAGTCCCCTGGTCTAGCATAACAAAGTCCCCTGATCGAGTATAACAAAGTCCCCTGGTCGATTATAGCAAAGTCCCCGGATCGAGTATAACAAAGTCCGGTGATCGAGTATAACAAAGGCCCCTGGTCGAGTATAACAAAGTCCCCTGATCGATGATAACAAAAGTCCCCTGATCGAGTATAATAAAGTCCCCTGATCGAGTATAAAAAAGTCCCATGGTCCAGTATAACAAAGTCCGCTGATCGTGTATAAAAAAGTCCCCTGGCCCAGTATAACAAAGTCCCCTGATCGAGTATAACATGTCCCCTGATCGATTATAACAAAGTCCCTTGTAGAGTATAACAAAGTCCCCTGGTCGAGTATAACAGTTTTCTAATCGAGTATAACAAAGGCCCCTGGTCAAGTGTAACAAAGGCCCCTCATCGAGTATAACAATGTCCATTGGTCAAGTATAAAAAAGGCCCCTGGTCGAGTATAACAAAGTCCCCTGATCGTGTATAACAATGTCCCCTGGTCGAGTATAGCAAAGTCCCCTTATCGAGTATAACAAAGCCCCCTGCTCGAGTATAAGAAAGTCCCCTGATCGAGCATAACAAAGTCCCCTGGTCGAGTATAACAAAGTCCCCTGATTGAGTATAACAAAGTCCCCTAATCGAGTATAACAATGTCCTCTGGGTGAGTATAACAATGTCCCCTGATCGAGTATAACATATCCCCTGATCGAGTAAAACTAAGTCCTCTGGTCGAGTATAAAAAAGTCACCTCATCGAGTATAACAAAGTCCCCTTCTCGAGTATAACAAAGTCCCTAGATCGAGTATAACAAAGGTCCATCATCGAGTATAACAAAGTCCATTGGTCAAGTATAAAAAAGTCCCATGGTCGAGTATAACAAATTCCCCTGATCGAGTATAACAAAGTACCCTGATTAATTATAAAAAAGTTCCGTGGTCGAGTATAACAATGTTCCCTGATCGAGTATAGCAAAGTCCCCTGGTCGAGTATAACAAAGCCCCCTCATCGAGTATAACAAAGGCCCCTAATCGAGTATAACAAAGTCCCCTGATTGAGTATAACAAAGTCCCCTGACCGAGTATAACAAAGTCCTCTGGTTGAGTATAACAAAGTCCCTTGATCGAGTTTAAAAAAGTCCCCTGATCGAGTATAACAAAGTCCCTAGATCGAGTATAACAAAGGCCCCTCATCGAGTATAACAAAGTCCATTGGTCAAGTATAAAAAAGTCCCTGGTCGAGTATAACAAAGTCCCCTGGTCGAGTATAACAAAGTTCCCTGATTGAGTATAACAAAGTCCCCTGATCGAGTATAACAAAGTCCATTGGTCAAGTATAAAAATGTCCCCTGGTCGACTATAACAAAGTCCCCTGATCGAGTATAACAAAG
>NW_024744232.1:0-33677 GCF_018991925.1 Homarus americanus | reverse complement strand
GTGTGCCTGGGAGTGTCAGAGGTTTTGCCTGGAGTGTCATGGCTGTGCCTGGAAGTGTCAGAGGTGCCTGGGAGTATCAGAGGTGTGCCTGGGATTGTCAGAGGTGTACCTGGGGTGTCAGAGGTGTGCCTCGGGGTGTCAGGGGTGTAACTAGGACTGTCGGAGGTGTAACTGGGAGTGTCAGAAGTGTGCCTGGGAGTGTCAGAGGTGCCTGGTGTCAGCGTGTGCCTGGGAGTGTCAGGTGGTACCTGTGAGTGTCAGGGGTGTACCTGGGAGTGTCAGGGGTGTAACTGGGGAGTGTCAGGAGGTGTGACTGGGAGTGTCAGAGGTGTAACTGGGAGTGTCTGAGGTGTGCCTGTGTCAGAGGTGTGCAGGTGTCAGAGGTGTGCAACGTGTCAGGGGTGTGCAGGTGTTTGGGGTGTGCCTGGAGGTGTGGGGTGGTGTACAAGTTTCATGGGTGTGCAGGGTGTCAGGTGTGCCTGGGATGTCAGTGGTGTGCCTGGGATGTCATTCATGTGCCTGGGTGTCAGGGGTGTGCAGGTGTGGAGTGTCAGGAGGTGTGCCTGGGATTGACTGGCAGTCAGGCACTGGGAGTGTCAGAGTGTGCCTGTGTCAGAGGTGCTGGGTGTCAGTGGTGTGCCTGGGGTGTCATTCATGTACCTGGGGAGTGTCAGGAGGTGTACAGGGATGTCAGAGGTGTGCCTTGGAGTGTCAGAGGTGTACCTGGGAATGTCAGTGGTGTACCTAGTGTCATTCATGTGCCTGGGAGTGTCATGGTGTACCTGGGGAGTCTCAGAGGTGTGCCTGGAGTATGAGAGGTGTGCCTGGGTGTGTCAGAGGTGTGCCTGGGGTGTCAGGGGTGGAACTGAGAGTGTCAAGGGGTGTAACTGGGAGTATCAGGAGTGTGGCTGTGAGTGTCAGAAGTGTGCCTGGGAGAGTCAGAGGTGTGCCTGGGAGTGTCAGCGTGTGCCTATGAGTGTCAGGGGTGTACCTGGGAGTGTCAGGGGTGTACCTGGGGTGTCAGGGGTGAAACTGGGGAGTGTCGGAGGTGTAACTGGGAGTGTCGGAGGTGTACCTGGGAGTGTCTGAGGTGTGCCTGGGTGTCAGAGGTGTGCCTGGGAGTGTCAGAGGTGTGCCTGGGGTGTCATTCATGTACCTGGGAGTGTCAGAGGTGTGCCTGGAGGTGTCAGGGGTGCAGGTGTCAGAGGTGTGCCTGGGATGACAGCGGTGTGGGGAGTGTCAGAGGTGTGCCTGGGTGTCAGAGGTGTGACTGGGAGATGTCAGTGGTGTGCAGAGTGTCGAGGTTGTGCCTGGGGAATGTCAGAGGTGTGCCTCAGGTGTCAGAGGTGTGCCTGGGAGATGTCAGTGGTGTGCATGGGAGTGTCATTCATGTATATGGGAGTGTCAGAGGTGGCACCTGGGGAGGTCAGGGGTGTAACTAGGAGTGTTGGAGGTGTGGCTGGGGAGTGTCAGAAGTGTGCCTGGAGTGTCAGGGTGTGCCTGGAAGTGTCAGGGCTGGAAGTGTCAGAGGTGTACCTGGGGGTGACAGCGGTGTGGTTTGGTGTCAGTGGTGTACCTGGGGTGTCAGAGGTGTGCAGTGTCAGGTGTGCAGGGGAGTGTCTGAGGGTTGCTGGGGTGTCAGGGGTGTATGTGGGAGTGTCAGAGGTGTGCTTGGGGTGTCTGGGGTGTGGCAGGTCTGGGGTTGCCTGGGGTGTCAGGTGTGCCTGGGAGTCAGGGAGGTTCCTGGGAGCATCAGAGGAGTACCTGGGAGTGTCAAAGGTGTGCCTGGGGGTGTCAAGGGTGCCTGGGAGTGTCAGAGGTGTCCCTGGGAGTGTCTGGGTGTGCTGGGGAGTGTATGGGGTGTGCCTGGGGGTGTCAGGTGTGTACCAGGGAGTGTCAGAGGTGTGCCTGGGAGTGTCAGGGTGTGCCAGGGAGTGTCAGGGGTGGCCTGGAGTGTCAGGGGTGTGCAAGTGTCAGAGGTGTGCCTAGGAGTGTCTGAGGTGTGCACGGGAGTGTCTGAGGTGTGCTGGGGTGTCAGTTTGTGCCTGGAAGTGTCAGAGGTGTGCCTGGGGAGTGTCAAAGGTGTGCCTGGGAGTGTCAGAGGGTTCCTGGGGCATCAGAGGGTACCTAGGGTGTCAGAGGTGTACCTGCAAGTGTCAGGGGGTGTACCTGGAGGTGTCAGAGGTTTCCTGGGGGTGTCAGAGGTGTGCCTGGGGTGTGTGAGGTGTGCCAGGGTGTGTGGTGTGCCTGGGGGTGTCAGAGTGTGTGCCAGGGGTGTCAGAGGTGTGCCTGGGGTGTCAGAGGTGTGCCTGGGGTGTCAGGGGTGTGCCTGGGGTGTCATGGGTGTGCCTGGGGTGTCAGGGATGTACCTGGGAGTGTCAGGGGTTCCTGGGAGCATCAGAGGTGTGCCTGGAGTGTCAGAGGTGTGCCTGGAGTGTGTCAGGGGTGTGCCTGGGGGTGTCAGAGGTGTGTGCCTGGGTGTCATTCATGTACCTGGGGTGTCTGAGTGTACCTAGTGTCAGAGGTGTACCTGAGAGTGTAGAGGTGTGCCTGGGGAGTGTCAAAGTCTGGGTGTCTGGGGTGCATGAGGCGTATGAGGTGTGCCTGGGGAGTGTCAGGTGTGTACCAGGGAGTGTCAGAGGTACCTGGGGTGTCAGAGGTGTAACTGGGAGATGTCAGTGGTGGACAGTGTGGGAGGTGTGAGAATGTCAGAGTGTACCTGGGAGTGTCAGAGGTGTGCCTGGGGAATGTCAGTGGTGTGCCTGGGGTGTCAGTTCATGTACATGGGGTGTCAGAGGTGTGCCTGGGGTGTCATTCATGTACATGGGAGTGTCAGAGGTGTACCTGGGGAGTGTCAGGGTGGTAACTGGGGAGTGTCGAGGAGGTGTAACTGGGAGTGTCAGAGTGTGCCTGGGGTGTCAGAGTGGAGTGTCTGGAAGGTGTCAGGGCTGGAGTGTCAGAGGTGTGCCTGGGGTCAGGAGGTGTGCCTGGGGTGTCAGAGGTGTGCCAGGGAGTGTCAGGGGTGTGGGGAGGGTCAGGGGGTGTGTGGGGAGTGTCAGAGTGTGCTTGGGGAGTGTCTGAGGTGTAACTGGGGAGTGTCTGGGGTGTGCCTGGAGTGTCAGAGGTGTACCTGGGAGTGTCAGAGGGGTTCCTGGGAGCATCAGAGGAGTACCTGGGAGTGTCAGAGGTGTGCCTGGGGAGTGTCAGGGGTGTGCCTGGGAGTGTCAGAGGTGTCCTGGGGAGTGTCTGAGGTGTGCCTGGGGAGTGTCTGAGGTGTACCTGGGGAGTGTCAGATGTGTGCCAGGGAGTGTCAGAGGTGTGCCTGGGGTGTCAGAGGTGTGCCTGGGGTGTCAGAGGTGTGCCTGGGGAGTGTCAGGGGTGTGCTTGGAGTGTCTGAGGTGTGCCTGGGGTGTCAGTTTTGTGCCTGGAAGTGTCAGAGGTGTGCCTGGGGTGTCAGAGGTGTGCCTGGGGTGTCAGAGGAGTTCCTGGGGCATCAGAGGGTACCTGGGGTGTCAGAGGTGTGCCTGGAAGTGTCAGGGGTGTGCCTGGAGGTGTCAGAGGTGTCCCTGGAGTGTCAGAGGTGTGCCTGGGAGTGTCAGAGGTGGCCTGGGGAGTGTGAGAGGGTGTACCTGGGGAGTGTCAGATGTGTGCCAGGGAGTGTCAGAGGTGTGCACCTGGGGTGTCAGAGGTGTGCCTAGTGTCAGAGGTGTGCCTGGGAGTGTCATGGGGTGTGCCTGGGGAGTGTCAGAGGTGTACCGGATGTCAGAGGGTTCCTGGGGAGCATCAGGAGGGTACCTGGGAGTGTCAGAGGTGTGCCTGGAAGTGTCAGGGGTGTGCCTGGGGTGTCAGAGGTGTGCCTGAGGTGTAGAGGTGTGCCTGGGATGTCAGAGGTGTGCCTGGGGTCATGGGTGTGCCTGGGGTGTGTCGGTTCCTGGGAATTATCAGAGGTGTGCCTGGGATTGTCAGAGGTGCCTGGGAGTGTCAGAGGTGTACCAGAGTGTCAGGGGTGTAACTAGGACTGTCGGAGTGTGGCTGGGAGTGTCAGAGTGTGGGAGTGTCAGAGGTGTGCCTGGGGAGTGTCAGCGTTGTGCCTGGGAGTGTCAGGGGTGTGCCTGTGAGTGTCAGGGGTGTGCCTGGGAGTGTCAGGGGGGTGTGACTGGGAGTGTCGGAGGTGTAACTGGGAGTGTCGGAGGTGTGCACAGGAGTGTCTGGGGTGTGCCTGGGGAGTGTCAGAGGTGTGTGGGGTGTCAGAGGTGCCTGGCGGTGTCAGATGTGCCTGTGTTTGAGGTGTGCCTGAGTGTCAGGGTGTGGCAGGATGTTATGGGTGTGCCTGGGGATGTCAGGTGTGCCTGGGGTGTCAGTGGTGTGCAGTGTCGTTCATGTGCCAGAGTGTCAGGGGTGTGCCTGGAGGTGTCAGGGCTGGAGTGTCAGGGGTGTGCCTGGGGTGACAGGCGGTGTGGCTGGGAGTGGCAGAGGTGTGCTGGGGAGTGTCAGGGGTGTGGCTGGGAGATGTCAGTGGGGTGCCTGGGGGTGTCATTCATGTACCAGTGTCATGGGTGTGCCTGGGAGTCTCAGAGGGGTGTGCCTGGGGTATGAGGTGTGCCTGGAATTGTCAGAGGTGTGGGTGTGCAGTGTCAGAGGTGGAACTGAGGTGTGGGGTGTGACTGGGTGGGATTGTCAAAGGTTTGGAGTGTCAGAGGTGTAACTGGGAGTGTCAGAAGGTACCTGGGAGTGTCAGAGGTGTACCTGGGAGTGTCTGAGGTGTACCTGGGAGTGTCAGATGTACCTGAGAGTGTCAGAGGTGTACTTGGAGTGTCAGAGGTTTACCTGGGAGTGTCATGGCACTGGGAGTGTCAGAGGAGTTCCTGGGAGTATCAGAGGTGTGCCTGGGATTGTCAGAGGTGTACCTGGGAGGTCAGAGGTGTACCTGGAGAGTAGGTGTAGGACTGTCGGAGGGGTAACTGAGTGTCAGAAGTGTACCTGGGAGTGTCAGAGGTGTACCTGGGAGGTCAGAGGTGTACCTGGGAGGTCAGGTGTGCACCAGGGAGTGTCAGATGATCCTGGGAGTGTCAGAGGTGTACCTGAGAGTGTCAGAGGTTTACCTTGAGTGTCATGGTGTACCTGGGAGTGTCAAAGGAGTACCTGGGAGTGTCAGAGGTACCTGGGATTGTCAGAGGTGTACCTGGGATTGTCAGAAGTTTACCTGGGAGTGTCAGAGGTGTAACTGGGAGTGTCAGAAGGTACCTGGGAGTGTCAGAGGTATACCTGGGAGTGTCATTCATGTACCTGGGAGTGTCTGAGGTAATTTGAGTGTCAGAGGTACCTGAGAGTGCAGAGGTACCTGGAGTGTCAGAGGTTTACCTGGGAGTGTCATGGGTGTACCTGGGAGTGTCAAGGAATACCTGGGAGTATCAGAGGTGTACCTGGGATTGTCAGAGGTGTACCTGAGTGCCGAGAGGGTACCTGGGAGTGTCAGGGGTAACTGGGAGCACGGAGGTGTAACTGGGAGGTCAGAAGTACATGGGAGTGTCGGAGGTGTACCTGGGAATGTCAGAGGTGTACCTGGGAGTGTCAGAGGTGTACCTGGGAGATGTCAGTGGTGTATCTGGGAGGTTGTCTGGCACATGGGAGGTCAGAGGTGTACCTGGGAGTGTCAGGGTGTAACTGGGAGGTCAGAAGTGTACCTGGGAGCAGAGGTGTACCTGGAAGTGTCAGGGCTGAAGTGTCAGAGGTGTAACTGGGAGTGACAGCGGTGAATCTGGGAGTGTCAGTGGTGTACCTGGGAGTGTCAGAGGTGTACCTGGGAGTGTCGGAGGTGTACCAGGGGTCAGGGTGTAACTGGGAGTGTCAGGGGTGTATGGGAGTGTCAGAGGTGTACTTGGGAGTGTCTGAGGTAACTGGGAGTGTCTGAGGTACCTGGGAGTGTCAGAGGTGTACCTGAGGGTCAGAGGAGTTCTTGGAGCATCAGAGGAGTACCTGGGAGTGTCAGAGGTACCTGGGAGTGTCAGGGGTGTACCTGAGTGTCAGAGGTGTCCCTGGGAGTGTCTGAGGTGTACCTGGGAGTGTATGAGGTGTACCTGGTGTCAGATGTGTACCAGGAGTGACAGAGGTGTACCTGGGAGGTCAGAGGTGTACCTGGGAGGTCAGAGGTGTACCAGGGAGTGTCAGGGGTACCTGGGAGTGTCAGGGTGTACCTGGGAGGTCAGATGTGTACCAGGGAGGTCAGAGGTGTACCTGGGAGTCAGAGGTGTACCTGGGAGTGTCAGAGGTACCTGGGAGTGTCATGGTGTACCTGGGAGTGTCAGAGGTGTACCTGGGAGTGTCAGAGGAGTTCCTGGAGCATCAGAGGAGTACCTGGGAGTCAGAGGTGTACCTGAAGTGTCAGGTGTACCTGGGAGTGTCAGAGGTGTACCTGAGAGTGTAAGAGGTGTACCTGGGAATGTCAGAGGACCTGGGAGTGTCATGGTGTACCTGGGTGTGTCAAAGATGTACCTGGGATTGTCAAGGTTTACCTGGGGAGTGTCAGAGGTGTAACTGGGGAGTTGAGAAGGCGTGCCTGGGGTGTCAGAGGTGTGCCTGGGAGTGTCTGAGGTGTGCCTGGGAGTGTCAGAGGTGTGCCTGGGAGTGTCAGAGGTGGCCGGAGTGTGAGGTTTACCTGGGAGTGTCATGGGTGTACCTGGGAGTGTCAGAGGTTCTTGGGAGTTATCAGAGGTGTGCCTGGGATTGTCAGAGTGTGCCTGGGGTGTCAGAGGTGTGCCTGGGAGTGTCAGGGTGTAACTAGGACTGTCGGAGGTGTAACTGGGAGTGTCAGAGGTGTGCCTGGGAGTGTCAGAGGTGTGCCTGGGAGTGTCAGCGTTGTGCACCTGGGATGTCAGGGTGTGCCTGTGAGTGTCAGGTGTACCTGGGAGTGTCAGGGGTGTAACTGGGAGTGTGTCAGGAGGTTGTAACTGGGAGTGTCGGAGGTGTAACTGGGGGTGTCTGGGGTGTGCCGGGTGTCAGGTGTGCCTGGGGTGTCAGAGGTGTGTGCCTGGCAGTGTCAGAGGTATACCTGGGAGTGTTTGAGGGTGTGCCTGGGGTGTCGGAGATGTGCCTGGGAATGTCATGGAAGTGTGCCTGGGATGTCAGAGATGACACCTGGGAGATGTCAGTGGTGTACCTGGCAGTGTCATTCATGTATAAGGAGTGTCAGAGGTGTACCTGGAAGTGTCAGAGACTGGAAGTGTCAGAGGTGTACCTAGGAGTGACAGGCGGTGTAACTGGGGAGTGGCAGAGGTGTACCTGGGGTGTCAGTGTAACTGGGAGATGTCCAGTGGTGTACCTGGGAGTGTCATTCATGTACTACCAAGTGTCAGAGGCACGTACCAGGAATAATCAGGAATTGTGCCTTGGAGTGTCAGAGGTGTACCTGGGAGAATGTCAGTGGTGTACCTGGGAGTGTAATTTCATGTACCTGGGAGTGTCATGGGTGTGCAAGTCTCAGCGGTGTACCTGGGAGTATGAGAGGTGTACTGGAATTGTCAGAGGTGTACCTGGGTGTGTCAGAGGTGGAACTGAGAGAGTGTCAGGGGTGTGGCTTGGGGAGTGTCGGAGGTGTGACTGGGAGTGTCAGAAGTGTACCTGGGAGGAGTCAGGAGTGGCCTGGGGTGTCTAACGGTGTGTGTACCTATGAGTGTCAGAGGTGTGCCTGGGTGTCAGGGGTTTACCTGGGAGTGTCAGGGGTGAAACTGGGAGTGTCAGAGGTGTAACTGGGGAGTGTCAGGAGGTGTAACTAGAGGAGTGTCTGAGGTGTACCTGGGAGTGTCAGAGGTGTGCAGTGTCAGAGGTGTACCTGGGTGTCATTCATGTGCCTGGGAGTGTCAGAGGTGTGCCTGGAAGTGTCAGGGCTGGAAATATCAGGGTGGCCACCTGGGAATGACAGCGATGTGCCTGGGAGTGTCAGAGGTGTGCACCTGGAGTGTCAGTGTACCTGGGAGTGTCGGAGGTGTACCAGGGGAGTGTCAGGGGTGTGCCTGGGGAGTGTCAGGGGTGTGTGCGTGGGAGTTCAGAGGTGTGCTTGGGGTGTCAGATGGCACATGGGGAGTGTCAGAAGTGTACCTGGGGAACAGAGGTGTACCTGGGAGTGTCAGGGGTGTAACTAGGACTGTCCGGAGAGTGTAACTGGGGAGTGTCAGAGGTGTACCTGGGAGTGTCATAGGTGTGCCTGGCCAGTGTCAGCGTTGTACCTGGGGAGTGTCAGGGGTGTACCTGTGGTGTCAGGGGTGTACCTGGGGTGTCAGGGTTGTGGCTGGTGTCGGTGTGGCTGGGGAGTGTCGGAGGTGTGCAGAGTGTCTGGCAGGGTGGCCTCAAGTGTCAGAGGTGTGCCTGGGAGTGTCAGAGGGTGTGCACCTGGCAGTGTCAGAGAGCCCATGCCCAGGTGTTTGGTGGCACTGGGTGTCAGGAGGTGTACCTGGGAATGTCTGTCAGGTGTGCCTGGGGAGTGTCCAGAGGTGTACCTTGGAGATGTCAGTGGTGTACGTGGCAGTGTCATTCATGTGCCTGGGATTAATCAGGAGGTGCACATAGGTCAGGGCTGGAAGTGTCAGAGGTGTGCCTAGGGTGACAGGCGGTGTAACTGGGGTAGCAGAGGTGTGGCTGGGGTGTCAGAGGTGTAACTGGGGATGTCAGTGGTGTGTACTGGGGAGTGTCATTCATGTGCCTGGAGTGTGTCAGGAGGTGCCTGGGAATGTCAGGAGGTGCTGCCCCAGATTCTCAGAGGTGTACCTGGGGAGATGTCAGTGGTGTACCTGGGAGTGTCATTCATGTACCTGGGAGTGTCATGGTGCCTGGAGTCTCAGGGGTGTGCCTGGGGTATGAGGGTGTCCTGGAATTGTCAGGGATTGTACCTGGGGAGTGTCAGAGGTGGAACTGGGAGTGTCAAAGGTGTAACTGGGGAGTATCGGAGGGTGTAGCTTTGAGAGTGTCAGAAGTGTCCTGGGAGAGTCAGAGGTGTGCCTAGAATCAGCGGTGTACCATCATAGTGTAGGGTGTGGGAGTGTCAGGGGTGTGCCTGGGGGTGTCAGGGGTGAAACTGGGAGTGTGGGAGGTGTACCTGGCAGTGTCAGCGGTGTGCCTGGGAGTGTCAGAGAGGTGCCTGGGGAGTGTCAGAGGTGTGGCAGGAGATGTCAGTGGTGTACCTGGGGTGTCGGAGGTGTGCCTGGGAGTGTCAGAGGTGTGCCTGGGAGTGTGGGGTGTACCAGGGAGTGTCAGGGGTGTGCAAGTGTCAGGGGGTGTGCGTGGGGAGTGTCAGAGGTGTGCTTGGGAGTGTCTGGGGTGTACATGGGGTGTCTGGGGTGTGCCTGGGGTGTCAGTTTTGTGCCCAGGGAGTGTCAGGTGTGCTTGGGAGTGTCAGAGGTGTGCCTGGGGTGTCAGAGGTTCCTGGGGCATCAGAGGGTACCTGGGGTCAGGGGTGTACCTGGGGATGTCAGGGGTGTGCACTGGGGTGTCAGGTGAAACTGGGAGTGTCGAGGTGTGCCTGGGAGTGTCAGGGTGTGCCTGGGAGTGTCAGAGGGTGTGCCTGGGGTCAGAGGTGTGGGAGATGTCAGTGGTGTGCCTGGGGTGTCGGAGGTGTGCCTGGGGAGTGTCAGAGGTGTGCCTGGGGTGTCGGAGGTGTGCAGGGTGTCAGGGGTGTGCCTGGGGTGTCAGGGGTGTGCGTGGGGTGTCAGAGGTGTGCTTGGGGTGTCTGGGGTGTGCATGGGGGTGTCTGGGGTGTGCCTGGGAGTGTCAGTTTGTGCTTGGGGTGTCAGAGGTGTGCTTGGGAGTGTCAGAGGTGTGCCTGGGGTGTCAGAGGGTTCCTGGGAGCATCAGAGGATTACCTGGGAGTGTCAGAGGGTGTGCCTGGGAGTGTTGGGGGTGTGCCTGGGAGTGTCAGAGGTGTCCCTGGGAGTGTCAGGGTGTACCTGGGGTGTCAGAGGTGCCTGGGGTGTCAGGAGTGTGTGTGCCAAGGGTGTCAGAGGTGTGCCTGGAAGTGTCAGTGCTGGAGTATGAGAGGTGTGCCTGGGAATGACAGCGGTGTGCCTGGGTGTCAGAGGTGTGCCTGGGGGTGTCAGAGGTGTGCCTGGGGTGTCAGGTGTGCCAGGGTTGTCAGGGGTGTGCCTGGGGTGTCAGGGGTGTGCGTGGGGAGTGTCAGAGGTGTGCTTGGGAGTGTCTGGGGTGTGCATGGGAGTGTCTGGTGTGCCTGGGGTGTCGGTTTGTGCCTGGGGTGTCAGAGGTGTGCTTGGGTGTCAGAGGTGTGCCTGGGGTGTCAGAGGGGTTCCTGGGGCATCAGAGGGTGCCTGGGAGTGTCAGAGGTGTGCCTGGGAGTGTTAGGGGTGCCTGGAGTGTCAGAGGGTGTCCTGGGGTGTCAGAGGTGTGCCTGGGGAGTGTCAGAGGTGTGCCTGGGAGTGTATGGGGTGTGCCTGGGAGTGTCAGGTGTGTGCAGAGTGTCAGATGTGATCCTGGGGTGTCCAGAGGTGTGCCTGAAGTGTCAGAGGTGTGCCTGGGAGTGTCATGGGTGTGCCTGGGGTGTCAGAGAGATTGTACCTGGGATTTGTCCAAGTTTACCTAAGAGTGTCAGAGGTGTGGCTTTAGGAGTGTCAGAAGCGTGTGCCTGGGGCCTCAGAGGTGTACCTGGGAGTGTCATTCATGTGCCTGGAGTGTCTGATGTGTACCTGGGAGTGTCAGAGGTGCCTGAGAGTGTCTCAGAGGTGGCACCTGGGAGTGTCAGAGTTTGCCTGGGAGTGTCGCCTGGTGTGCCTGGGGGTGTCAAAGGAGTACCTGGGAGTATCAGAAGGGTGTACCTGGGGTTGTCAGAGGTGGCACCTGGGGTGTCAGAGGTGTATCTGTGAGCTGTCAGGGGTGTTCCTGGGAGTGTCAGGGGTGTGGCTGGGAGTGTCGGAGGTGTAACTGGGAGTGTGGAGGTGTGGCTGGGGAATTGTGGGGTGTACGCAAGTGTCAGAGGTGTGCCTGGGGAGTGTCAGAGGTGTGCCTGGTGTGGGGGTATGCACAGGTGTTTGAGGTGTGCCTGGGGTGTCAGGTGTGCCTGGGGATGGTCATAGGTGTGCCTGGGGAATGTCAGAGGTGTGCCTGGGGATGTCGGTGGTGTGCCTGGCAGTGTCATTCATGTGCCTGGGGTGTCAGGGTGTACCTGGAGTGTCAGGGCTGGAAGTGTCAGAGGTGTACCTAGGGAGTGACAGCGTGTAACTGGGGTGGCAAGAGGTGTGTACCACCAGAGTGTCAGAGGTGGCAACTGGGAGATGTCGTGGTGTACTGCAAGTGTCGTTCATGTGCCTGGGAGTGTCGGAGGTGTACCTGGGAATGTCCAGGGTGTGCAGCAGGTGTCAGAGGTGTGCTGGGAGATGTCAGTGGTGTACCTGGGAGTGTCATTCATGTGCCTGGGGTGTCATGGGTGTACCTGGGAGTCTCAGGAGGTGTACTTCAGGTATGAGATGTGTACCTGGGTGTCAGAGGTGTGCCTGGGGTGTCAGAGGTGGAACTAGGAGTGTCAGGGGTGTAACTGGGAGTATCGGAGGTGTAACTGGGAGTGTCAGAAGTGTACCTGGGAGTCCAGAGGAGTACCTGGAGGTATGTGGTGTACCTATGAGTGTCATGGGTGTGCCTGGGAGTGTCAGGGTGGGAAACTGGGAGTGTCGGAGGTGTAACTGGGGAGTGTCGGAGAGTGTAACTGGGGAGTGTCTGAGAATTGTGCCTGAGAGTGTCAGGGTGTGCCTGGGATTGTCAGGGTGTGGGAGTGTCATTCGTGTACCTGGGGAGTGTCAGGGAGTGTGCCTGGAGGTGTGGGGTGGAAGTATCAGAGGTGTACCAGGAATGACAGCGGTGCTGGGAGTGTCAGAGATGTGCCTGGGGGTGTCAGAGGTGTGCCTGGGAGTGTCGGAGGTGTGTGCCAGGGTGTCAGGGGGGTGTGCCACCAAGTGTCAGGGGTGTGCGTGGGAGTGTCAGGGGTGTACTTGGGAGTGTCTGGGGTGGCTGCATGGGAGTGTCTGAGGTGTAACTGGGAGTGTCAGCTTTGTGCCTGGGGAGTGTCAGAGGTGTGCTTGGGGAGTGTCAGAGGTGTACCTGGGGTGTCCGAGGTTCCTGGGAGCATCAGAGGAGTACTTGGGAGTGTCAGAGGTGTACTGGGAGTGTTGGGGGTGTACTGGGGTGTCAGAGGTGTCCTGGGGAGTGTCAGAGGTGTACCTGGGAGTGTCAGAGGTGTACCTGGGGTGTATGGGGAATGTGCAAGTGTCAGGTGTGTGCCAGGAGTGTCAGATGTGATCCTGGGAGTGTCAGAGGTGTACCTGAGAGTGTCAGGAGGTGTGCCTGGGAGTGTCATGGGTGTACCTGGGAGTGTCAGAGATGTGGGATTGTCAGAGGATTTGCACCTAGAGTGTGTCAGAGGTGTAGCTGGGGAGTGTCAGAGCGTACCTGGGAGTGTCAGGGGTGTGCCTGGGGTGTCATTCATGTGCCTGGAGTGTCTGAGGTGTGCCTGGGTGTCGGGGGTGTACCTGAGGTGACAGAGGTGTACACACTGGGGAATGTAACTAGGACTGTCGGAGGTGTAACTGGGGAGTGTCAGTGTGCCTGGGAGTGTCATAGGTGTACCTGGAAGTGTCAGCGTTGTGCCTGGGAGTGTCAGGGGTGTGCCTGTGAGTGTCAGGGGTGTACCTGGGGAGTGTCAGGGTGTAACTGGGAGTGTCAGGTGTGGCAGGAGTGTTGGAGGTGTAACTGGGGTGTCTGGTGCACTGGGGTGTCAGAGGTGTGTGGGAGTGTCAGAGGGTGTGCCTGGCAGTGTCAGAGGTATACCAGAATGTTTGAGTGTGCAAGTGTCCGGAGGTGTACTGGGGAATGTGTTCCATGTACCTGGGGTGTAGAGGTGTGCCTGGAGGTGTCAGGGGCTGGAAGTGTCAGGGGTGTGCCTGGGGTGTGGTGTGACACAGGGGTGGCAGAGGTGTGCCTGGGGTGTCAGAGGTGTGGGGATGTCGGTGGTGTGCCTGGGGTGTGTTCGTGTGCCTGGGGGTGTCGGGTGCTGGGGAATGTCAGAGGTGTGCCTTGGAGTGTCAGAGGTGTGCCTGGGGAGATGTCAGTGGTGTGCCTGGGGTGTCGTTCGTGTACTAGGTGTCATGGGTGTGCCTGGAGTCTCAGAGGGTGTGCCTGGGGAATTGTGAGGTGTGCCTGGAATTGTCAGAGTTGTGCACCAGGGTGTCAGAGGTGGGACTGGGGTGTCAGGGTGTGACTGGAATTATCGAGGGTGTAACTGGGGTGTCAGAAGTGTACCTGGGAGTCAGGGTGTGCCTGGGGTGTCAGCAGTGTACCTATGAGTGTCAGGGGTGTACCTGGGGAGTGTCAAGGGTGTGCCTGGGGAGTGTCAGGGGTGAAACTGGGAGTGTCGGAGAGGTGTGCCTGGCAGTGTCAGCGGTGTGCCTGGAGTGTCAGAGGTGTACCTGGGAGTGTCAGAGGTGTAACTGGGAGAAATAGGTAGTGTACCTGGGGAGTGTCAGGCTGTGCACAGGGGGAGTGTCAGAGGTGTGCCTGGAAGTGTCTGAGGTGTACCTGGGGTGTGGCAGTGTGCCTGGGGTGTCAGGTGTGTGTGTACCAGGGAGTGTCAGATGTGATCCTGGGGTGTCAGGGGTGTACCTGAGGAGTGTCAGAGGTGTGCCTGGGGGTGTCATGGGTGTGCCTGGGGTGTCAGAGATGTGCCTGGGATTGTCAGAAGTTTACCTAAGAGTGTCAGAGGTGTAACTGGGAGTGTCAGAAGTGACTCGGAGTGTCAGAGGTGTGCCTGGGAGTGTCATTCATGTACCTGGGGAGTGTCTGATGTGTACCTGGGAGTGGGGTGTGCCTGAGGTGTCAAAGGTGTGCCTGGGGGTGTCAGAGGTTTACCTGGAGTGTCATGGGTGTGCCTGGGAGTGTCAAAGGTACCAGAGTATCAGGGGTGTGCCTGGGATTGATAGAGGTGTGCCTGGGGAGTGTCAGAGGTGTGCCTGGGAGTGTCAGGGTGTAACTGGGGTATCAGGTGTAACTGGGGAGTGTCAGAGGTGTGCCTGGGGTGACAGAGGTGTGCCTGGGAATGTCAGAGGTGTACTAGTGTCAGAGGTGTACCGGAGATGTCAGTGGTGTACCTGGGGTGTTCATGTACATGGGGTGTCAGAGGTGTGCCTGTAGTGTCAGGGGTGTATCTGGGAGTGTCGGAGGTTTAACTGAGGAGTGTCAGAAGTGTGCGTGGGGAGTGTCAGAGGGTGTGCCTGGAGTGTCAGGGCTGGGGAGGTGTAGCTGGGGTGACAGCGGGTGTCTTTGGGGTGTCAGGAGGGTGTGCCTGGGTGTCAGAGGTGTGACTGGGAGTGTCAGTGGGTGCCTTGGGTGTCATTCATGTGCCTGGTGTCTTCAGTGTTGCCTGGGGTTATCTGATGTGTGCATTGGCAAGTGTGCCTGGGAGTGTCAGGGTGTGCCTGGGGAGTGTCAGAGGTTTACCTGGAGTGTCATGCTGGGTGTGCCTGGGGTGTCAAGATTGCCTGGGAGTGTCAGGGGGTGTGCCTGGGATTGTCAGAGGTGTGCCTGGGGTGTCAGAGGTGTGCAAGTGTCAGGGGTGTACCTGGGAGTATCAGAGGTGTACCTGGGGTGTCAGAGGTGTGCTGGGGTGTGACGGGAGGTGTGCAGAGATGTCAGAGGTGTGCCTGGAGCAGAGGTGTCACAGGAGATGTCGTGGTGTGCCTGGGGTGTCATTCATGTACCTGGGAGTGTCAGAGGTGTGCCTGGGGATTTCAGGGTGTATCTGGTGTGGGAGGTTTAACTGGGAGTGTCAGAAGTGTGCCTGGGAGTGTCAGTGCCTGGAAGTGTCAGGGCTGGGAGTGTCAGAGGTGTAACTGTGGTGTCAGCGGGTGTATTTGGGAGTGTCAGAGGTGTGCCTGAGTGTCAGAGGTGTACCAAGTGTCGGGAGGTGTACCAGTGTCAGGGTGTGGCTGGGGTGTCTGGGGTGTTTGGGAGTGTCAGGGATTGGTACCTGGGGTGTCCAGGAGGTTCCTGGGGAGTATCAGAGGTGTGCCTGGGGTGTCAGGGGTGTACCTGGGAGTGTCAGGGGTGTACCTGGGGGTGTCAGAGGTGTACCTGGTGTCAGGGGTGTGCCTGGGGTGTCTGAGGTGTGCCTGGGGAGTGTAAGAGGTGTGCCTGGGGTATGGTGTGTGTGTCAGAGGTGTGCTTGTGAGTATCAGGGTGTGACCGAGTGTCAGAGAGGTGTGCCTGGGAGTGTCAGGGGTGTACCATTTAGGGGTACAGTGGTCAGAGGTGTGCAGGGAGTGTCTGAGGTGTGCCTGGGGAGTGTCTGGTGTGCTGGAGTGTAGTTTTTTGAATGTCAGAGTGTGCCTGGGGTGTCAGAGGTGTGCCTGGGAGTGTCAGAGGGTTCCTGGGAGCATCAGAGTACCTGGGAGTGTCAGAGGTGTGGAAGTGTCAGGGGTGTGTCCTGGAGTGTCAGAGGTGTACCTGGGGTGTCAGGGGTGTGCCTGGGAGTGTCTGAGGTGTGCCTGGGGTGTATGGGGGTGTTCCTGGGGTGTAAATTGTGTGCCAGGGAGTGTCAGGGGTGTGCCTGTGGTGTCAGAGGTGTACCTGGGAGTGTCAGAGGTGTGCCAGAGGTGTCAGGGGTGTGCCTGGGGGTGTCCAGGGGTGTGCTGGGTGTCAGAGAGGTGTGCTTGGGAGTGTCTGAGGTGTGCAGGGTGTCTGGGGTGTGCCTGGGGTGTCAGTTTGTGCCTGGAATGTCAGGGGTGTGCCTGGGGTGTCAGGGTGGCCCTAGGTGTCAGAGGTGTTCCTGGGAGCATCAGAGGTACCTGGGATGGAGGTGTACTTGGAAGTGTCAGGGGTGTACCTGGAGGTGTCAGACGTGTTCCTGGGAGTGTCAGGAGGTGTACAGAATGTCAGGGGTGTGCCTGGGAGTGTCAGAGTGTTCCTGGGGAGTGTCAGTGTGCCTGGTAGTGTCAGAGGATGTTCCTGGGAGCATCTGGGGAGTGCAGAGTGTCAGAGGTGTACTGGAGTGTCTGGGGTGTGCCTGGGGTGTCAGAGGTGTGCTGGGGTGTCATTCTGTGGCACCTGGGGTGTCTGGGGTGTGCCTGGGGGTGTCAGAGGTGTGCCTGGGGTGTCAGAGGTGTGCCTGGGGTGTCAGGGGTGTGCCTGGGAGTGTCATGGGGTGTGCCTGGGGTGTCAGAGATGTACCTGGGATTGTCAAGGTTTACCTGGGGTGTGGGAAGGGAGTGTCAGAAGCGTGCCTGGGAGTGTCAGAGGTGCCTGGGGAGTGTCATTCATGTGCCTGGGTGTCTGGGGGTGTGCCTGGGGTGTCAGAGGTGTGCCTGGGAGTGTCGGAGGTGTGCCTGGGGGTGTCAGAGGTGTACCTGGGAGTATCGACAGCAGCACGGAAGTGTCAAGGTGTGCCTGGAAGTGTCAGGGCTGGAGTGTCAGAGGGTAACCTGGGAATGACGGTGTGCCTGGGAGTGTCAAGGTGTACAAGTGTCAGAATTGTACCTAGGTGTCGGAGGTGTGCAGTGTCAGGGGGTGTACCTGGGTGTCAGGGGTGTACCTGGGGTGTCAGAGTGTACCTGGGAGTGTCTGGTGTGCCTGGGAGTGTCTGAGGGTGTGCCTGGGGGTGTCAGTTTTGTGCCTGGTGTCAGAGATGTACTTGGGAGTGTCAGAGGTGTGTTGGGATTGTCGAGAGGTGTGCCTGGGGAATTGTCAGGGGTGTTGCTAGGAGTGTCGGAGAATTGGCAAGTGTCAGCGTTGTGCCTGGAGTGTCAGGGGTGTGCCTGGGGTGTCAGGGGTGTACCTGGGAGTGTATGAGGTGTACCTGGGAGTGTCAAGTGTGCCAGGGGTGTGGGGTGTGCCTGTGAGTGTCAGGGTGTGCCTGGAATGTCAGAGGTGTGCCAGGGGTGTGGGGTGTGCCTGGGGTGTCAGGGGTGTGCCTGGGAGTGTCAGAGGTGTGCCTGGAGTGTCTGAGGTGTGCAAGTGTCTGAGGTGTGCCTGGGGTGTGTCGGTTTGTACCTGGGAGTGTCAGGTGTGCCTGGGGAGTGTCAGGGTGTGCCTGGGTGTCCAGAGGTTCTGCATCAGAGGTGCCTGGGAGTGTCAGAGGTGTACTGGAAGTGTCAGGGGGTTGTACCTGGGGTGTCAGACGTGTCCTGGGGGTGTCAGAGGTGTACATTTCGAGGTGTGCCTGGGAGTGTCAGAGTGTGCTGGGGTGTCAGAGGTGTGCCTGGAGTGTCATGGGTGTGCTGGGGTGTCAGGGGTGTGCCTAGGTGTCAGGGGGGTTTCCTGGGGGCATCTGAGGGGTATGCCTGGAAGTGTCAGGGGTGTGCCTGGGAGTGTCTGGGGTGTGCCTGGGGTGTCAGGGTGTGCCTGGGGTGTCATTCATGTGCCTGGGAGTGTCTGAGGTGGCCTGGGAGTGTCAGGGGGTGCCTGAGGTGTCAGAGGTGTGCCTGGGGAGTGTCAAGGTGTGCCTGGGGTGTCATGGGTGTGCCTGGGGTGTGTCAGAGATGTACCTGCCAGTTGTCAAGGTTTACCTGGGAGTGTCAGAGGTGTAACTGGGGAGTGTCAGAAGTGTGCCTGGGGTGTCAGAGGTGCCTGAATTGTCATTCATGTACCTGGTGTGTCGGTGTGCCAGTGTCAGAGGTGCCTGGGAGTGTCAGGAGGTGTGCACTGGGGTGTCAGAGTGTGCCTGGGGTATCATTAGGTGTGCCTGGGAATGTCAGAGGTGTGCCTGGAGTGTCAGGGCTGGAAGTGTCAGAGGTGAACCTGGGGTGACAGTGGTGTGTGCTGGGAGTGTCAAGGTGTGCCTGGGGAGTGTCAGAGTGTGCCTGGGGTGTCAGTGTGCCAGGGTGTCAGGGGTGTGCCTGGGTGTCGGTGTGCCTGGGGTGTCAGGGTGTGCCTGGGGGTGTCTGGGGTGTGCCTGGGGATTGTGCAGGGTTTGCATCAGGTGTCGGTTTGTGCCTGGGAGTGTCAGGGGTGTGGCAGGTGTCAGGGTGTGCCTGGAGGTGTCAGAGGTGTGCCAGGGGTGGGGGTGCATGCCTGGGTGTCTGGGGTGTGCCTGGGGTGTATGGGGTGTGCCTGGTGTCAATTGTGTGCCAGGGTGTCAGAGGTGTGCCTGTGGTATGAGGTGTGCCTGGGGAGTGTCAGAGGTGTGCCAGGGAGTGTCAGGGGTGTACCTGGGTGTCAGGGGTGTGCCTGGGGTGTCAGGGGTGTGCTTGGGGTTTGCAGAGTGCTGGGGTGTCTGGGGTGTGCCTGGTGTCAGTTTTGTACCTGAAATGTCAGAGGTGTGCACACAGGTGTCAGAGGTGTGCCTGGGGAGTGCAGAGGAGTTCCTGGGAGCATCAGGTACCTGGGAGTGTCAGAGGTGTGCTTGGAGTGTCAGGGGTGTGCCTGGAGGTGTCAGGCGTGTCCTGGGAGTGTCAGAGGTGTGCCTGGGGTGTCAGAGGTGTGCCTGGGGAGTGTCAGAGGTGTTCCTGGGGTGTCAGAGGTGTGCCTGGTAGTGTCAGAGGTTCCTGGGGGCATCTGAGGTACCTGGAGTGTCAGGGTGTACCTGGAAGTGTCTGGGTGTGCCTGGGGTGTCAGAGGTGTGCCTGGGATTGTCATTCATGTGCCTGGGGAGTGTCTGAGGTGTGCACTAGTGTCAGAGGTGTGCCTGAGTGTAGAGGTGTACCTGGAATGTCAGAGGTGTGCCTGGGGTGTCATGGGTGTGCCTGGGAGTGTCAGAGAGTGTACCTGGGATTGTCAAGGTTTGCACGGGAGTGTCAGAGGTGTAACTGGGAGTGTCAGAAGCGTACCTGGGAGTGTCAGAGGTGTACCTGGGAGTGTCATTCATGTACCTGGGGTGTCTGAGTGTGCCAGTGTCAGAGTGTGCCTGGGGAGTGTCGGAGGTGTACGCAAGTGTCAGAGGTGTACCTGGGAGTATCATTCATGTACCTGGGAATGTGGAGTGTGCCTGGAAGTGTCAGGGCTGGAATATCAGAGGTGAACCTGGGAATGACAGCGGTGTGCCTGGGAGTGTCAAGGTGTGCCTGGGAGTGTCAGAGGTGTGCCTAGGAGTGTCGGAGGTGTGCCAGGGGGTGTCAGGGTGTGCCTGGGGAGTGTCAGGGGTGTGCCTGGGAGTGTCAGAGGTGTGCTTGGAGTGTCTGGTGTGCCTGGGGTGTCTGGGGGTGTGCCTGGGTGTCAGTTTTGTGCCTGGGAGTGTCAGAGATGTACTTGGGAGTGTCAGAGGTGTGCACCTAGTGTCTGGGGTGTGCCTGGGAGTGTCAGTGTTACTAGGGTGTCGGAGGTGTAACTGGGGTGTCAGCGTTGTGCCTAAGTGTCAGGGGTGTACCTGGGAGTGTCAGGGGTGTGCCTGGGGTGTATGAGGTGTGCCTGGGGTGTCAGTTGTGTACCAGGGAGTGTCGAGGTGTGCCTGTGAGTATCAGAGGTGTGCCAGTGTCAGAGGTGTGCCAGGGAGTGTCAGGGGTGTGCCTGGAGTGTCAGGGGTGTGCCTGGGGGTGTCAGAGGTGTGCTTGGGAGTGTGGGGTGTGCCTGGGGGTGTCTGAGGTGTGCCTGGGTGTCAGTTTGTGCCTGGAAGTGTCGGTGTGCCTGGGGTGTCAGAGGTGTGCCTGGGAGTGTCAGAGGGGTTCCTGGAGCATCAGAGGAGTACCTGGGAGTGTCAGAGGTGTGCCTGGAAGTGTCAGGGGTGTACCTGGGGTGTCAGACGTGTCCTGGGGTCAGTGTGCCTGGGGTGTGAGGTGTACCTGGGGTGTCAGGGTGTTCCTGGGAGTGTCAGAGGTGTGCCTGGGGTGTCATGGGTGTACCTGGGGTGTCAGAGGTGTGCCTGGTAGTGTCAGAGGGGTTCCTGGGGCATCTGAGGGGTTGCCTGGAAGTGTCAGAGGTGTGCCTGGAAGTGTCTGGGGTGTGCCTGGGGTGTGGAGGTGTCCTGGGGTGTGTTCATGTGCCTGGGAGTGTCTGGGGTGTGCCTGGGTGTCAGGGGTGTGCCTGAGTGTAAGAGTGCCTGGGGAATGTCAAGGTGTGCCTGGGAGTGTCGTGGGTTGTGCCTGGAGTGTCAGAGATGTACCTGGGATTGTCAAGGTTTACCTGGAGTGTCAGAGGTGTAACTGGGAGTGTCGAAGCGTACCTGGGGTGTCAGGGTGTACCTGGGGTGTCATTCATGTACCTGGGGAGTGTCTGAGGTGTGCTCTGGGTTGTCAGAGTGTGCCTGGGGTGTCGGAGGTGTGCCTGGGGTGTCAGAGGTGTGCCTGGGGTGTCATTCATGTACCTGGGAATGTCAGAGGTGTGCCTGGAAGTGTCAGGGCTGGAGTATCAGAGTGAACCTGGGGAATGACAGTGGTGGCTGGGTGTCAAGGTGTGCCTGGGGTGTCAGAGGTGTGCCTAGGGAGTGTCGGAGGTGTAGGGAGTGTCAGGGGGGTGTGCCTGGTGTCAGGGGTGTCCTGGGGGTGTCAGGGTGGGCTTGGGTGTCTGAGGTGTGCCTGGGAGTGTCTGAGGGTGTGCCTGGGGAGTGTCAGTTTTGTACCTGGGATGTCAGAGATGTGCTTGGGAGTGTCAGAGGTGTGCCGAGTGTCTGGGGTGTGCCTGGGGGTGTCAGGGTGTTACTAGGAGTGTCGGAGGTGTGACTCAGGAGTGTCAGCGTTGTGCCTAGGAGTGTCAGGGGTGTGCCTGGGGTGTCGGGGTGTACCTGGGGAGTGTCAGGGGTGTAACTGGGAGTGTCAGGTGTCTGGGGAGTGTGAGGTGTAACTGGGAGTGTCTGGGGTGTGCCTGGGGTGTCAGGGTGTGCCTGGGAGTGTTGGGGAGGTGTGCCTGGCAGTGTCAGAGGTATGCCTGGGAGTGTTTGAGGTGTGCCTGGGAGTGTCAGGTGTGCCTGGGGTGACAGCGGTGTATTTGGGAGTGTCAGAGGTGTGCTTGGTGTCTGAGGTGATGTGGGGAGTGTCTAGGTGTGCAGGGGTGCAGGAGGTGTACCTGGGGTGTCAGGAGGTTCCTGGGAGGCATCAGGAGGAGTGCCTGGGGTGTCAGAGGTGTGCCTGGGAGTTATCAGGGGTGTGCCGGTGTCAGAGGTGTGCCAAGTGTCAGAGGTGTGCCTGGGGAGTGTCAGAGGTTTACCTGGGGTGTCATGGGTGTACCTGGGGTGTCAAAGGAATGGGAGTATCAGAGGTGTGCCTGGGATTGTCAGAGGTGTACCTGGGAGTGTCAGAGGTGTGCCTGGGGTGTCAGGGGTGTAACTGGGATTATCGGAGGTGTAACTGAGAGTGTCAGGAAGTGTGCATGGGGAGTTGTCGGAGGTGTACCTGGGAATGTCAGAGGTGTACCTGGGAGTGTCAGAGGTGTACCTGGGGGATGTCAGTGGTGTATCTGGGAGTGTCATTCATGTACATGGGAGTGTCAGAGGTGTACCTGGGAGTGTCAGGGTGTAACTGGGAGTGTCAGAAGTGTGCCTGGGGTGTCAGAGTGTGCCTGGAAGTGTCGGGCTGGAAGTGTCAGAGGTGTAACTGGGAGTGACAGCGGTGTATCTGGGAGTGTCAGTGGTGTGCCTGGGAGTGTCAGAGGTGTGACTGAGTGTCGGAGGTGTACAGGGGAGTGTCAGGGGTGTAGCTGGGGAGTGTGGGGTGTGTGTGGGAGTGTCAGGGTGTGCTTGGGAGTGTCTGAGGTGTGACTAGGGTGTCTGGGGTGTGCCTGGGGTGTCAGAGGTGTGCCTGGGAGGGTCAGAGGAGTTCTTGGGAGCATCAGAGGAGTACCTGGGAGTGTCAGGGTTGCCTGGGAGTGTCAGGGGTGTTCCTGGGAGTGTCAGAGGTGTCCTGGGGAGTGTCTGAGGTGTACCGGTGTATGGGGTGTGCCTTGGAGTGTCAGATGTGTGCCAGGGGTGAGCAGGGTGTGCCTGGGAGGTCAGGAGGTGTGCACCAGTGTCAGAGGTGTGCAGGGGTGTCAGGGGGTGTGCCTGAGTGTCAGGTGTACCTGGGGTGTCAGTGTGCCTGGAGTGTGAGGTGCCTGGAGGTGTCAGAGTTGTTCCTGGAAGTTAATCAGAGGTGTGCCTGGGAGTGTCAGAGGTGTGCTGCGGGTGTATGGAGTGTGCCTGGGAATTCATCGAGATGTGTCCAGGGGTGTCAGAGGTGTGCCTGGGAGTGTCAGAGGTGTACCTGGGGTGTCAGGAGGTGTGCCTCCGGAGTTGTCGTAGATGTACCTGGGAGTGTCAGAGGTGTGCCTGGGAGTGTCAGAGGGTTCCTGGGGAGCATCAGAGGGTACCTGGGAGTGTCAGGGGTGTACCTGGAAGTGTCTGGGGTGTGCCTGGGAGTGTCAGAGGGTGTACCTGGGGGTGTCATTCATGTGCCTGGGAGTGTCTGAGGTGTACCTGGGAGTGTCAGAGGGTGTGCCTGAGGTATAAGAGGTGTGCATGATATGTCAGAGGAGGTATGCCTGGGGTGTCATGGGTGTGCCTGGGGAGTGTCAGGGGTGTGCCTGGGGAGTGTCAGGGGTGTGGCTGGGGTGTCAGAGGTGCCTGGGGGTGTCAGAGGTGTGTACCTGGGGTGACAGAGGTGTGCCTGGGGTGACAGGGGGTTTGCCTGGGAGTGTCATGGGTGTGCCTGGGGGTGTCAGAGGAGTGCCTGGGCGTTCTTGATGTCAGTGGTGTGCAGGGAGTGTGTTCATGTACTGCAAGGTGTCATGGGTGTACCTGCAGGAGTCTCCAGAGGTGTACACCAGGAGTATGAGAGAGTGTACACTGGGATTGTCAGAGGTGTGCCTGGGAGTGTCAGAGGTGGAACTTCCAGGACTGTCAGGGGTGCCAATAGAATATCGGAGGGGTAGCAACTGGGAGTGTCAGAAGTGGCCTGGGAGAGTCAGAGGTGTACCTGGGAGTGTCAGGAGTGTACCTAGGAGTGTCAGCGTTGTACCTGGGAGTGTCAGGGTGTACACCTGGGAGTGTCAGGGTGGTACCTGGGAAGTGTCACAGGTGGCAACTGCAGGAGGTGTGGAGGTGATGTAACAGGAGTGTAGGAGGTGCTTGACTTTGGGAGTGTGCAGAGGTGTGCCTGGGAGTGTCCAGAGGTGTACCTGGGAGTGTCAGAGGTATACAGAGGTATTTGAGAGTGTACACCAGGAATGTCATAGAGTGTACCTGGGAGTTTCAGAGGTGTACCTGGGAGATGTCAGTGGTGTACTTACACACCAGCGGTGTCATTCATATACCTGAGTGTCAGAGGTGTGCCTGGAAATTATGTCCAGGAGCTGGAAGTGTCAGAAATTGTACACAGGAGTGACAGCAGTGTACCTAGGAGTGTAGAGGTAGCCACCACAGAATTGTCAGAGAGTATGCCAGGAATATCCAGAAATTACCTGGGAGTGTCCAGAGGTGTGCACACACAGGAGATGTCAGTGGTGTACCACGGGTGTCATTCTTGTACAGAATTGTGATGGGTGGCACACCAGAGTCTCAGAGGTGGCCTGGGGTATATTAAATTGTACCTGGGATTGTCAGAGAGTGTACCTGGGAGTGTCAGAGGTGGAACTGGGAGTGTCAGGGGTGTAACTGGGAGTATCAGGAGGTGTAACTGGGAGTGTCAAGGAGTGTACCTGGGAGAGTCAGAGGGGTGTACCTGGGGTAATGGCGTGTACTTGCTGAGTGTCAGGGGTGTACCTGGGAGTGTCAGGGGTGTTGGCCTGGGAGTGTCCAGGGGTGTACCTGGGGTGTCAGGGGTGTACTGGGAGTGTCAGATGTGTGCCTGGCGGTGTCCCGGGAGGTATACATGGGAGTGTTTGAAGTGTACCTGGGTGTGTGGAGTGTACAGGAATGTCCCAGAGGTGTACCTGCAGGAGTGTCTAGGTGTACCTGGGAGATGTCAGTGGTGTACCTGGGAGGTGTCATTCATGTGCCTGGGGTGGCAGAGGTGGCACACCAGAGTGGCTCAGGGCTGGAAGTGTCAGAGAGGTGTACACAGGGTGACAGTGGTGTACATGGGAGTGTCCAGAGGTGTACCTGGGGTGTCATGGGTGTGCCTGGGAGAGTCAGGGTGTACCTGCAGGAGTGTCAGGGTGGCCACCAGGAAGTGTCAGAGGAGTACCTGGGAGGTGTCGGGGGGTGGCCTGGGAGTAGCCAGGAGGTGTACACAGGAGTATGGAGGTGCCAACTGGGAGTGTCAAAAGTGTACCTGGGAGAGTCAGAGGTGTACCTGGGAGTGTCAGCGGTAGCCACCCCTTGAGTGTCAGGGGTACCAAGTGTCAGGGGGTGTACCTGGGAGTGTCAGGGTGTACCTAGGAGTGTCAGAGAGTGTACACAAGTGTCAGGGCTGCGTGTCAGAGGTGTACCTGGGAGTGACAGCGGTGTACCTAAGTGTCAGAAATTGTACCTGGAGTGTCATGGGTGTACCTGGAGTGTCAGGGTACAGGGTATCAGAGGAATTGTACCTGGGAAGTTGTCAAAGGTGGCCTGGGAGTGTCAGAGGTGTGCACCAAGGGAGTGTCAAAGAGGGTGGCAGCACCCAGGGGTGGCCAGGAGGTGCTTAGCACAGGAGTGTCTGAGGGAGTGGCCGCACAAGAGGAGTGTCAGAGAATTGTACCAAGGAGTGTCAGAAGGTATGCCACAGCATTATCAGAGTATACACAGAGTGTTTGAAATTGTACCTAGGAGTGTCAGAAATTGTACCTGGGAATGTCACTTAAAGTGTACCTAGGAGTTCAGAAATTGTACCTGGGAGATGTCAGTGGTGGCACCTGGCAGTGTCATTCATATACCTGAAATTGTCAGAGGGTGTACCTGGAAATTGTAAGAGGTGGAAGTGTCAGAGAGTGTACCTGGGAAGTGACAGCAGTGTAGCACACAAAGTACTCGAAGAGTAGCCTGCAAGTGTCAAGAAAGTACTTAACTAGGAGATGTCAGTAGTGTGCAGGAGTATATTCCTTGCTTACCTGGGAATTGTCCGGAGGTAGCACACAGGAATGTCCAAGTGTACCTGGGAGTGTCAGGAAATTGTACCTAGGAGATAGCCAGTGAGTGTACCAGGAGGTAGCCATTCCTTCCAACACCTAGGGAGTATAAAACTAAAATTGTACCTAGAAGTCTCAAGAAATTAGCCCACCCCTACCAGGGAGTATGAGAGAGTGTGTACCTGGGATTGGCTCAAGAAGAGGTGTGCCTGGGAGTGTCAGAGGTGGAACTGGGAGTGTCCCAGGGGTGTAACTGGGGAGTATGGAGGTGCTTAACTGGGAGTGTCAGAAGTGTACCTGGGAGAGTCAGAGGTGTACCTGCAAGGAGTGTCAAGAAGGTGTACCTGGGAGTATCAGCATTGTACCCACCAAGTGTCAGGGTGTACCACAAGTGTCAAGGGGTGTGTACCTGGGAAGTGTCAGGGGTGTAACTGTAAGTGTCGGAGGTGTAACTGGGAGTGTAGGAGGTGTGTAACTGGGAGTGTCACAGGGTGTACCAGGAGTGTCAGAGAGTGTACACAGGAGTGTCAAGAGAGTACCTGGGAGTGTTTCCCAGGGTGGCCTGGGAATATGCTTAGGTGTGCCTGGGTGTCAGAGGTGTACCTGGGGAGATGTCAGTGGTGTACCTGGCAGTGTCATTCATATACCTGCGAGGTGTCAGAGAGGAATTGTACCTGGAAGTGTCAGGGCTGGAAGTGTCAGAGGTGTACCTGGGAGTATTGGCGGTGTGTGCCTGGGAGTGTCAGAGAGGTGTACCTGGGAGTGTCAGAGGGTGTAACTGGGAGATGTCAGTGGTGTACCTGGGAGTGTCATTCATGTACCTGGGAGTAATGGAGGTGTACACCAGGAATGTCAGAGGTGTACCTGGGAGTCAGAGGTGTACCTAAGAGATGTCAGTGGTGTACCAGGGAGTGTCATTCATGTACCTGGGAGTGTCATGGGTGTACCTGGGAGGTCTCAGAGGAGGTGTGCCTGGGAGTGAGAGGAGAGGTGTACCTGGGATTGTCAGAGGTGTACCTGGGGGTCAGAGGTGGAACTGGGAGTGTCAGGGGGTGCTTTGGGAGTATCGGAGGTGTAACAGGAGTGTCAGGGGTGTACCTGGGAGAGTCAGAGGTGCACCTGGGAGTGTCAGCGGTGTGTACTTAGCATGAGTGTCAGGGTGTACACCTGGGGTGTCGGGGTGTGTACCTGGGAGTGTCAGGGAGGTGTACCTGGGGGTGTCAGGGGTGTAGCTGGGAGTGTCAGAGGAGTACCTGGGAGTATCAGAGTGTACCTGGGGTTGTCAAGGTGTACCTGGGGTGTCAGGAGGTGTACCTGGGAGTGTCCGGGGGAGGTGTAGCTTTAAATTGTCGGAAGTGTAACTGGGAGTGTCTGAGGAGGTGTACCTGGGAGTGTCAGAGGTGTACCTGGGGTGTCAGAGGTGTACCTGGCGGTGTCAGGAGGTATACCTGGGAGTGTTTGAGGTGTACCTGGGAGTGTCAGGAGGTGGTGTGCAGGAATGTCATGGGTGTACCTGGGGTGTCAGAGGTACCTGGGAGTATCAGAGGTGTACCTGGGATTTGTCAAGGTGTACCTGGGAGTGTCAGAGGTGTGCCTGGGGTGTCAGGGGGTGTAACTCGAAGTGTCGGAGGTGCCACTTTGGGAGTATGCAAGAAAGAGGTGGCACACCAAGTGTCAGAAGGTGTACCTGGGGAGTGTCAGAGGTGTACCTGGCAGTGTCAGAGAGGTGTATACCTGGGAAGTGTTTGAGGTGTACACCAAATTGTCAGAGGTGTACCTGGAAGTGTCAGGGAGCTGGAAGTGTCAGAAGGAGGTGTACCTGGGAGTGACAGCGGTGTACCTGGGAGTGTCAGAGGTGTACCTGGGAGTGTCATGGGTGTACACACTGGGAGTGTCAGAGGTACCTGGGAGTATCAGGCCCGGCCTGCAAGGATTGTCAAAATTGTACCTGGGAGTGTGAGAGAATTGTACCTGGGAGGTGTGGGGGTGTAACTGGGAGTGTAGGAGGTGTAACTGGGAGTGTCTGAGGTTGTACCTGGGAGTGTCAGGAATTGTACCTGCAAGTGTCAGAGGTGTACACAGCAGTGTCAGAAGGTATACCTGAGAGTATTTGAGAATTGTACACAGGAGTGTCAAGTGTACCTGGAAATATCATAGAGTGTACACAGGAGTGACAGAGGCCTTACACAGGAGATATCAGTGGTGTACCTGGCAGTGTCATTCACTTATACCTAGAGTGTCCAGAGGCCACCTGGAAGTGTAAGGAGCTGGGAAGTGTCAGAGGTGTACCTGGGAGGCAGTGTACTTCAGATGTCAGAGTGCCCTGGGAGTGTCAGAGGTGTACTGGGAGATGTCAGTGGTGTACCTGGGAGTGTCATTCATGTACAAATTGTCCCAGGTGTACCTGGGAATGTCGAGGTGTACCTGGGAGTGTCCAGGGGTGTACCTGGGAGATGTCCGGTAATTGTATGAGGTGTAATTCCTAAGCCTTGCCTGCAAGTGTCATGGGTGTACCTGGGGAGTCTCAGAGGTGTACCTGGGAGTGAGAGGTGTACACAGGATTGTCAGGGAATTATTGCCTGGGAGTGTCAGAGGTGGAACTGGGAGTGTCAGGGGTGTAACTGGGGTATCGGAGGGTGTAGCAGGGTGTCAGGAAGTGTACCTGGGAGAGTCAGAGAGGGTGTACCTGGGAGTGTCAGAGGGTGTAACTGGGAGTGTCGGAGGTGTAGCTACAGGAGTGCCCAGGAGGTGTAACTGGGGTGTCACAGGAGCCTGGGGTGTCAGGGGTGGCCTGCAAGTGTCAGAGAGGTATACCTGCAAGTGTTGAGGTGTGCCTGGGAATGTCTTAGGTGTACTGGGAGTGTCAGTGTACCTGGGAGATGTCAGTAGTGTACCTGGCAGGTGTCATTCATATACCTGCAGTGTGTCAGAGGTGTACACACTGGAAGTGTCAGGGCTGGAAATGTCAGAATTGTACCTGGGAGTGACAGCTTGGTGTACCTGGAAGTGTCAGAAATTGTACCTGAGTGTCAGGAATGTAACTTTAGGAGATGTCAGTAGTGTACCTGGAAGTGTCATTCCTTGTACCTGGGAGTGTAGGAGGTAGCACCAGGAGTGTGAAAGTGGCCACACCAGGAGTGTCAGAGGTGTACCTGGGAGATGTCAGTGAGGTATACCAGGAGTGTCATTGTAGCACTGGGAGTGTCATGCAGGTACACAGGAGTCTCAGAGGTGTACCTGGGAGTAGAGGTGTACCTGGGATTGTCAGAGAGTATACCTGAAATTGTCCAGAGAAATTGGAACTGTAGTATGGGGGTATAGCTAGAGATATCGGAGAGTGTAACACAGGAGTGTCAGAAGTGTACCTGGGAGAGTCAGAGAGGTGCACCTGGGAGTATCCAGCAGTGTACCCATGAAGTGTCAGGGGTGTACACCAGGGTGTCAAGGGTGTACCTGGGAGTGTCGGGGGTGTACCTGGGGTGTCAGGGGTGTAACTGGGAGTGTCAGATGTGTACCTGGCAGTGTCAGAGGTATACCTGGGAGTGTTTGAGAGTGTACAGGTGTGTAGGAGGTGATGTACCTGGGAATGTCAGAGAGTGTGCACAAATTGTCCTGAGTGTACCTGGGAGATGTCAGTAGTGTACTGGGAGTGTCATTCCTTGTGCCTAGGAGTGGCCAGAGGGGTGGCCCGCACCTGGAAGTGTCAGGGCTGGAAGTGTCAGTGTACCTGGGAGTGACAGCGGTGTACACCTGGGAGTGTCAAGAGGTGTACCTGGGAGTGTCAGAGGGCTTAACTAGGAGATGTCCAGTGGTGTGTACCTGGGAGTGTGGGTTCATGTGCCTGGGAGTGGTGGGAAATTGTACCTGCAAGGAATGTCCAAGAGGTAGCCACCTGGGAGTGTCCAGAGGTGTACCTGGGGAGATGTCAGTGGTGTACCTGGGAGTGTCATTCATGTACCTGGGAGTGTCAGAGGTGTACCTGGGGTGTCAGAGGTGTACCTGGGGTGTCAGAGGTTACAGGAGCATCAGAGGGTACCTGGGAGTGTCCAGGGAGTGTGTACCTGGGAGTGTCCAGGGTGTACCTGGGAGTGTCAGAGGTGTACCTGCGAGTGTCCAGAGGTGTAACTGGGAGGCCTCAGTGGTGCCTGGGAATTGTAATTCCTTGGCGCAGGTATGGAGGTGTACCTGGGAATGTCAGAGGTGTGCCTGCAGGTAGCCAGAGGTGGCCCTGGAAGATGTCAGTGGTGTTTTGAGGGAGTGTCATTCCTTGTACCTGGGAGGTGTCGCCTTGGGTACCTGGGAGTCTCAGAGAGGTGTACCTGGGAGTATGAGAGGAGGTGTGTACCTACTTAGGATTGTCAGGTGTACCTGGGAGTGTCAGGGTGGAACTGGGAGTGTCAGGGGTGCTTAGCTTTAGAGTATCGGAGAGTGTGGCACAGGAGTGTCGGAAGTGTGCCTGGGAGAGTCAGAGGTGTACCTGCAAGGTGTCAGAGGTGTACACCAAGGAGTATTTGTCAGCGTTGTACCTGGGAGTGTCAGGGGTGTACACAAGTGTCAGGGGTAGCCTGGGAGTATGGGGGTATGGCAACTAGGTAGCCAGGAGGTACCCAACTGGGAGTGTAGGAGGTGTAGCTGGGAGTGTCTGAGGTGTACAAGGGTATGAGAAGGTAGCACACAGGAATATCCCAGAAACATACCTGAGAGTATTTGAGAGTGTACCTGGGAATATAAAATTGTACACAGAATTGTCAGAAGGTGTACCTGAGAGAATGTCAGTAGTGTACACAACGTGTCATTCATATACCTGCAGTGTCAGAGGTGGCACTGGAAGTGCTGAGGCTGGAAATTGTCAGAGGTGTACCTGGAGTGGCAGCCTTGAGGTGGCACACCTGGGAAGGTAGCCAAGAGAAGTAGCACAAATTGTCCAGAGGTGCTTAACTTGGAGAATGTCCAGTAGTGTACACAAATTGTCATTCGCTAACACCTGGAAACTCGGAAAGTATACCTGCGAGAATATCCAGAAATTGTACCTGAGAGTATGTCAAGAGAGTACACAGGAATGTCAAGTAATTGTACCAGGGAGTGTCATTCATGTACCTGGGAGTGTAGCGGTAGTGTACCTACAGAGTCTGAGAGGTGTACCTGGGAGTGCAAGGTGGCACACCAGGGCCCATCCAGGAGTTACCTGGGAGTGTCAGGAGGTGGAACTGGGGTGTCAGGGGTGTAACTGGGAGTATCGGAGGTGTAACTGGGAGTGTCAGAAGTGATGTACCTGGGAGAGTCAGAGGAGGTGCACACAGGAGTGTCAGATGTGTGTACTTATGAGTGTCGGGGTGTACCTGGGAAGTGTTAGGGGTGTACCTGGGAGTGTCAGGGGTGTACCTGGGGGTGTCAGGGGGTGGCAACACAGGAGTGTCAGATGGCCAGCCACAGAAGTGTCAAGTATACCTGGGAGTGTTTGAGCTGTACCTGGGTGTGTAGGAGGTATGCCTGGGAATGTCGCTTGGGTGGCCTGGAAGTGTCTAGGTGGCCACCAGGAGGTGTCAGTGGTGGCCACCTGGGAGTTCATTCAGCCATGCCTGGGAGTGTCAGAGGTGGCACACTGGAAGTGTGTGTCAGGGGCTGGAAGTGTCAGGGTGTGCAGGTGGCAGCACCTGGGAGTGTCAGAGGTGTGCCTGGGAGTGTCAGGGGCGCTGGGAGATGTCAGTGGTGGCAGGAGTGTCATTCCTTGGCACACCAAGTGTTGGAGGTGTACCTGGGAGTGCTCCAGAGTGGCCTGCAAGTGTCAGAGAGGTGTACACAGGAGATGTCAGTGGTGTACCTGGGGTATCATTCATATGCCTGGGTATCAGAGGGTGTACCTGGGAGTGTCAGGGGTGTGCCTGGGAGTGTCAGAGGAGTTCTGGGAGCATCAGAAGTACCTGGGAGTGTCAGAGGTGTACCTGGGTAGAGGGGTGTACCTGGGAGTGTCAGAGGGTGTCACAGGTGTCAGAGGTATGCCTGGGGTGTCAGAGGAATTGTGCCTGGGGTGTATGAGGTGTACCTGGGGTGTCAGTTTGTACCTGGGAGTGTCAGAGGTGTACCTGGGAGTGTCAAGAGGTGTACCTGGGAGTGTCAGAGAGTTCTGGGAGCATCAGAGGTACCTGGGAATGTCAGAAAGAGGTGTACCTGCAGGTGTCAGGGGGTGTGCCTGGGGAGTGCTCAGAGGTGTCCCTGGGAGTGTCAGGAGGGTGTACCTGGGAGTGGCAGAGGTAGCCACAGAGTGTATGAGGTGGCCTGGGAGTGTCAGGTGTGTACCAGGAGTGTCGAGGAGTGATCACAGGAGGTGTCAGAGAGGTGTACTTGGGAATGTCAGAGGTGTACCTGGGAGGTGTCGCCAGGTGTACCTGGGAGTGTCGAGATGTGTACCTGGGAAGTGACAGAGGTGTACCTGGGAGTAATGTAGGTGTACCTGGGAGTATCCAGAGGTGTACCTGAAATTGTCAAGAGAGTGTACATGGGAGTCTCAGAGTTTTACACAGAGTGTCATGCGTGGCCTGCACCAGAATTGTCAGAGAAATTGTACCTGGGAGTGTCCAGGGGTGTACCTGGGAAGTGTCAGGAGGTAGCAACTTGCAGGAGTGTCGGAGAGTGTAACTGCAGGAGTGGCAGGAGGTGCTTGGCTGCAGAATTGTCAAATTGTACAGAATTGTCAAGAGGTGTACTGGGAGTGTCAGAGAGTATACCTGGGAGTGTTTGAAATTGTACCTGGAAGTGTAAGGGGCTGGAAGTGTCCAGAGGTGTACCTGGGAGTGACAGCCGTGCCTCAGGTGTCAGAGGTATGCAGGAGTGTCAGAGGTGTAACTAGGGAATGTCAGTAGTGTACCTGGGAGTGTGTTCCTTGTACCTGGGAGTGTCGGAGGTGGCCACTGGGAATGTCAGAGGTGTACCTGGGAGTGTCAGAGGTGTACCTGGGAGATGTCAGTGGTGTACCCGGGAGTGTCATTCATGTACCTGGGAAGTGTCATGGGTTGTGCCTGGGGGTCTCGGGGGTGTACCTGGGAGTATGAGGAGGTGTACATAGGTTGTCAGAGGTGTACCTGGGAGTGTCAGAGGTGGAACACAGGAGTGTCAGGGGTGGCAACTGGGAGTATCAGGTAGCCAGCTGGGAGTGTCAAGTGTGCCTGGGAGAGTCAGAGGTGTACACCAGGAGTGTCCAGAGGTGTACCTGGGAGTGTCAGCGTTGTACCTGGGAGTGTCAGGGGTGTACCTGGGAGTGTCGGGGTGTACCTGGGAGTGTCGGGGGTGTAGCTGGGAGTGTCGGAGGTGTGGCAGGGAGTGTGGGAGGTGTAACTGGAATTGTCTGAGGTGGCCGCACCAGGAAAGAGTGTCAGAGGAATTGTACACCAGGAGTGTCAGAGGAGGTATACGCAAGGGTGTTTGAGGTGTACCTGGGAATATCATGGGTGTGTACCTGGGAGTGTCAGGAGGTGTGCCTGGGAGATGTCAAGTGGTGTACCGGGAGTGTCATTCCTTGTACCTGGGAGGAGTGTGCAGGTGTGCACCAGGAATGCTCAGAGGTGTACCTGGGAGCCTGGAGGTATGCCTTGGGGTGTCCGAGGTGTACCTGGGAGTGTCAGAGGTGGAACTGGGAGTGTCAGGGAGGTGTAGCTTTGGGAGTATCAGGTGCTGCTGGTGTCAGAAGTGTACCTGGGAGAGTCAGAGGTGTACCTGGGAGGTGTCAGAGGTATTGTGCCTGGGAGTGGCTCAGCGTGTACACCAGGAGTGGTCAGGGGTGTACCTGCGAGTGTCAGGGTAGCCTGCAAGTGTCAGGGGGTGGCAACACAAGGAGTGGCCGGAGGTAGCAGCACAGGAGTGTAGGAGGTGGCAACTGGGAGTGTCTGAGGTGCCTGGGAATTGTCAGAGGTGTACACAGGAGTGTCAGAAGTATACACCAGGAGTGTTTGAGTGCCTGGGAATGTCATAGGTGTACCTGGGAGGTGTCAGAGGTGTACCTGGGAGATGTCAGTGGTGTACCCACCAGCAGTGTCATTCATATACCTCACGAGTGTCAGAGGTGTGCCTGGAAGTGTCAGGGCTGGGAAGTGTCAGAGGGTGGCAGGAGTGACAGCGGTGGCCTGGGAGTGTCAGAGGTGTACCTGGGAGGTGTCAGGAGGTGCTTAACTGGGGAGATGTCAGTGGTGTGCACCAAGAGTGTCATTCATGGCCTGCAGGAGTAGCCGAGGAGAATTGTACTAGGGAATATGTCAGAAATTGTACCTGGAAAGAGTGTCAAGAGGCATGCCTGAGAGATGTCAGTAGTGTACCAGAGGTATCATTCATATACCTGGAGTGTGATAGGTGTACCTGAGAGTCTCAAGAGGTGTACACAAGTATAGAGAGAATTGTACCTGGGGTTGTCAGAGAGTGTACCTGGGAGTGTCAGAAGGTGGAACTGGGAGTGTCAGGAGGTGACTAGGAGTATCGGAGGGTATAACTGGGAGTGTCAGAAGTGTACCTGGGAGAGAGTCAGAGGTGCACCTGGGAGTGTCAGCGGTGTACTTATGAGGGTCGAGGGGTGGCCGCAGGAATTGTCAGGGGTGCACCTGGGAGTGTCAGAATTGTACCTGGGGTGTCAGGGGGTGTTAGCAACTGGGAGTGTCAGATGTGTGTACCTGGCAGTGTCAGAGGTATGGGAGGTTTGATGTGTACCTGGGTGTGTAGGAGGTGTACCTGGGAATGTCAGAGAGGTGTACCTGGGAGTGTCCTAGGTG
>NW_024744231.1:0-3408 GCF_018991925.1 Homarus americanus | reverse complement strand
CTCCTACACCTAATTGGCTCTGAGGTCCTGTTAATAATTAGATGCCAATATGTGGGCCAGATAATGCTCGTCCATGTGGAGGTGAGACAGCCCATGGAGGAGATTCAGTCCATGTAGGGAGAGACAGGGGGGAGAATGTGTGTTTTAGGGGAGAATGTCTTATATGAAATAAAAATAGGAGCCACTGCTCATCGTGGAGAGACATAACGCTTCTGGTGGAGGGACAGAATGCCAATGTGTAGACAGAACGCTTATAATTATCGAGAGACAAAATCACACAAAATCCTCTAACTAGTTGTGATGAACGCCCCCTAACTACTTAAGTTACGACACGAGGTTGCTAGGTAGGGGGTAGGAAGTGTCGAAATGCACAAGGATTCTTAATGCTGCTAATGAGTTTTTCTAATACCCAGTTAAGTGGAAGGATAAACAACGGAACTCTGTGGATTATCGGGGCAAGAAATTCGGTTTTTGATTAATTTTGGTTTGTCTTCTGTCTGTCTGTACACACACACACACACACACACACCAATAACAAATATCTCGTGAAAAAAAAACTTGTCTGTCCTGGATCCTGATTCGTGGAGTCAAAAGAGGTCATCTACTGTCATCTATTCACTTGTCTCTTTATTCTTACTGTTGTGTATGTAAGGATAGCATCCCAAATGGATTAGGCGCAACCATTGGAGCAACATCACAAGTGTCCACACCTTCCCAGTCGGTGGGTCCTGATACCTTCCTGCTGCTGTCCACCGGATGGTACCATTCTCCACCTCCCAGGATGGGTGTGATGGGGATAGATTCCACACCCTTCCCAATAGTGTGGGTCCTGATACCTCTGCTGTTAACTACCGGATGGTGCCATTCTACACCTCCCAGGATGGGTGTGGATGGATGGGGATTCACACCTTCCCAGTCGGTGGGTCCTGATACCTGTTGCCAACCAATGATGGTGACCTCCACCTCCCAGATAGCAGGATAGGGATTCCACACCCTTCCAGTGAGGGTCCTGATACCTACTGACACCACCCACACCACCATACCCCATACCACACCACCCACCACACCCCACCACTACACCACCATACCCCACACTACACCACCCACCACACCACCCCACACACACACACTCCTCAGTCGGTGGTCCTGATACCTTACCGTACACTACACACCCCACCATACACCCCATACTACACCACCCACTCACACCCCACTACACCACCATACCCCCCACACCACCACACTACACCACCCCACAAAAACAATACTCCCCAGTCGGTGGGTCCTGATACCCACCGTACACCACCCCACACCACCATACCCCATACCACACCACCCACTACACCACCTCCCACACTACCACACCACACACACATTCCCAGTCGGTGGGTCCCAACACTCACCGTACACCACCCTAAAACACCAATACCCATACTACACCACCTACCACACCACCCACTACACCACCATACAATATTCTCCCAGTCGTGGTCCTGATACTCTGTCGGCGCCTGACGGATTGTACCATTCCCCCACTTCCTGGGAAAAAACCCCCACCCCACCCCCACACCCCCACCCCACCCACACCACCCACCCCACCCACCCCCCACACCACCCCACCCCCCCAAAAAAAGGATGTGGTTATAGTCGGGATGTCCTACACCCCCCCAATACACCACCCACACCACCTCACCCAACACTACCCTATTTTATGACGTATTATTTGTGCTTAATCACTTGAAATAGCGACAAATGACCAGGAATTACAGTAACTACAAATGTTCTAATAATTATTCTCAATAATATTAATTGACCAACCGACGACCCAACGCAACAACCAACAACGACCACCGCAACGCAACGAACCCAACGACCCACCAACGAACCCAACGACCCAAATAAACCCAACGACCCAACGCAACGCAACGAACCCAACGACCCAACAACGAACCTAACGACCCACCGCAACGCAACGAACCCAACGACCCAACAACGCAACAACCCAACGACCCACCGCAACGAACCCAACGACCCACTGCAAACGCAAACGACCCAATTGCTAATTTTTTTCTTTTTTTTTTTTTACTACACTCCACCCCACTACACTTTTTTTTTGGCTTTATTTTATTTTTTTTTTTATTTTTTATTTTTTTTATTTTTTTTATTATACACCCACTACACTACTCCCTCTCATCATCTCTTTCTCACTATTCATTCTTCACCTTTCCTAGTCAGTGGTTCTGTACCTTCTGTTGTTGGCTGACGGATGGTACCATTCCCACCTCCCAGGATGGGTGAGAGGATGATGGTGTGGGTGGGGGTTATATTACCCTGGCCTGAATAGTGTCAAATTAAAGTAACCTAAATAAATTGAAAAATTTATGCAACGCGCAACGAACCCAACGACCCACCGCAATGGCAACGAACTCTAACGACCCACCGCAACGCAACGAACCCAACGACCCAGACTGCAACGCAAACGTACCCCACACTGCACCACCCACTACACCACTTCTACACACACACACTTCCCAGTCGGTGGGTCCTGATACCTTACCTACTCCTACCCAACACTTCTATTTTATGACGTATTATTTGTGCTGTCTCAATTTGATGTTGTTGACAAATGACCAGTAATTACAGTAATTATAAATGTTCTAATTATTATTCTCAATTATATTAATCATTTGTTAAAAAAAACAAAAAAGAATCGAACGACCCAGCAAAACCGCTTCGACCCACCCCAACGAACCCAACGACCCACTCCCAACGCAACGAACCCAACGACCCACCGCAACGCAACGAACCCAACGACCCACCGCAACGCAACGAACCTAACGACCCACTGCAACGCAACGAACCCAACGACCCACGGCAACGCAACGAACCCAACGACCCACCGTAACGAACCCAACGACCCACCGCAACGCAACGAACCCAACGACCCACACGCAACGCAACGAACCCAACGACCCACCGCAACGCAACGAACCCAACGACCCACCGCAACGCAACGAACCCAACGACCCACCGCAACGCAACGAACCCAACGACCCACCGCAACGCAACGAACCCAACGACCCACCGCAACGCAACGAACCCAACGACCCACCGCAACGCAACGAACCCAACGACCCACCGCAACGCAACGAACCCAACGACCCACCGCAACGCAACGAACCCAACGACCCACCGCAACGCAACGAACCCAACGACCCACCGCAACGCAACGAACCCAACGACCCACCGTAACGAACCCAACGACCCACCGCAACGCAACGAACCCAACGACCCACCGCAACGAACCCAACGTAGCGGACCTAATTACACTTTTTTACTACACTACCCTCATCATCTTCGCCCACTCCATCTTTTCATCCTTTCATCTCTTCCCAGTCGGTGGTTGTT
>NW_024744230.1:0-20004 GCF_018991925.1 Homarus americanus | reverse complement strand
GAGAGAGAGAGAGAGAGAGAGAGAGAGACTATATACGTGGCCATCAACAACAATCTATTTACCCCAAATAACGTACCATTAACCAGCTCAGAGTAGAACCCGTACACAAGGGTTAATAAACTTCTCCACTAATAACATTGACCAGATACAACACACTCACCTTACCTCCACACACACACTCACAACCCCCAGTATGTTATTAACGCCACAACCCAATAACAACCCTCTATCATAACATTCTTACAAGTTACAAGCCACTTTGACAAATATTATTGATAATATTTTGGTCAGGTGCAAAAATATATAATAATTAGAGTATTAATTGTATATAAGTGTGTATGTACTTAATAGATATAAAAGTAAATATAAATTGTAAGTGAGTGTTTCATGTTAGTATTTAATATGATTGGATTATAAGTTTCATAAGTATAAGTTTGAAGTGAGTGTTACATGAAGGCACTTAACTATATAAAGACCATAATAAAATTAAGTACGTGTTGCATAATGGTACTTAAATAAACAAAATTATAAGTAAAGTGTTTAAGGAGTGGTAGTGGAGTGAGGTTGGTCACACTACCGAGCAATAAAATAATCATAATAAAAGCTCTCAAGAATAAACTGTCGACGTCATCTCAACAGTCTAGACAGGTTCTCAAGTGACTAGTTCAAGAAGCTCTAACTGTCAATACCTGTTGGCTTTTTATGATCTGAGGATGATAGAGAGAAAATTTACGTGAATCTATTTTAAATTAGTATTCTGGGTACGTATTTTCTGTCACACGAGAATTTATAAATGTGTGTGTGTGTGTGTGTGTGTGTGTGTGTGTGGAGTCAACAGAGAAGACTGGACCAGGTAGTGCAAGGACACGAGAAGAAAGTTGCAGGGGAGACGTGTGGTGGTGAAAGCTGGCGCGTGAGATTATAGTGACAGCCAGCAGTGGTGGAGACAGCCGCCAGCACCTCCCTCAAGTGTTGGTGATGGTGATGATGGTGATGGTGATGATGGGTGATGATGATGATAATGAACTCCACCACTGACAAAAGGCGGAAGAAACGTTAATCTGGCGTAGCAAAAAAGAAAAATGCACTTCAAGGATTGTGGGGAGAAACGCCTGGCGATGTTAATGCCCGTGTTGGCGAAGCTTATTGTGGTAAGAGGAGAAGGCGAGGGGGGCATTTGTACAGCCTTCCAGAGTGCCACAGAGGACGACGACAAGTCATGGTGGTGAAAACACGACAAAGGCAAATAATTTTACGGACGTTTTGTTCTGTTTGAGATTAATTGTTTAACACTATTTTTTTTTTACTGTCAGTATTGATGAAAGGTTGTGAAGGAGAACGGTGAAGTTAAATATATATAAAAGCCTTGAGCTCACATCACCGAGAGAGGACACACACACACACACACACACACACACACACACACACACACACACACACACACACACACACACGCGCATCAACAAGAGATATAAACACCCTAAGGAACATATTTCGCCATACCTCACCTCTGATATTTAACAACACACAATTAACTTATACCCGCTATGACCCCTCGTTTAAACAACTTGTAGGTCATCCTCCTTCCCTCCCTCACACCCACGGTCTCTCTGGGCTTACGGTGACTAGGCCACCATCTCACCTGTCCTGAGTGTATTAGTGAAGCTACTTACCTTTAATTAATATATCAGTTATATTTGGTGAGGAAGAATGTTCTTTATGACAAGTTACGTTCAATAATAATAACAACAACAACAAGGATGACGATTAACAACAACAACAATAATAATAATAATAATAATAATAATAATAATAATAATAATAATAATAATAATAATAATAATAATAGTAATTCAACATGGTCCTAGACACCGGTAATGTTCTCTTATAAATTCTGAACACAACTGCATACTGATCACAGGTAGATTAGGCACCCAGCTTATCCCACCTGAAATTAACCCAGTTATCTCACCTGAAGATTAACCCCAGCTTATCTCACCTGAAGATTAACCCCCAGCTTATCTCACCTGAAGATTAACCCCCAGCTTATCTCACCTGAAGATTAACCCCAGCTAACATTCTAACCCTCCTTCAATACACTTAGATCCTACACTGACTATTTAAATGCTCTCATGATCCAACACCTAAAAATATTGCAGAAACAAATTTCCTTAAATAATCAACGTTAAGTATTTTATTCTCATCCTTCAACTTTTACGACAGTTTGAGTGGTAAGTGGCTTGGAGGCCGACGTGTAGGGTTATGTTAATTATATTTGATTATTTGATCCTGTCAAGTAGTGCCTGGCAATACTATGGAGAAGGAGGTCGGGTGTGTTTACCCTTGACACACACACAATAATAATAATATAATAATAATAATAATAATAATAATAATAATAATAATAATAATAATAATAATAATAATAATAATAATGGTTGCCCTTGTGTACGAGGATGGTCGGCCTAAGGCCATCTAGGTGTAATTTGTTTAAGGTGTAGAAGCTGTCGCCAACACAACAACCACACCCTGAGTTAACGAGTGCATGACCCAGTGTCAAGAATAGCCAGAAGACCGGACAACTTGCCAACTGCACTAGCTAACCATTATCCCGAACACGATCCCACACACACACACACACACACACACACACATCACCTCTACGCTGACCTCACCTCTACCCAAAACAAACACTTAGAAAACACAAAACTAAATACGTGTTACATGGAGGAGAAAAATACACATGGCATAAAGGAGATAAAAAAGAGAATATGTACAAGACTCTAAATAAATAGATGAAATAAATATATCCATACACTCATTACAATAAAAATACCTATAATATATATAAAAAAATATTCAGAAAAGTTTCAGATATACATTAAATATATAAATTTAATAAACTGTACCTATAAGAAAAATAAATTAAGACGACAAAATACATATAAAATTAACTAAATAATTCATAAAAAATATATAAAGGAGATTAGATTAAGAGTTAGTATATTGTTGTGTGTTACCTAAGTAAACCAAATTAATCAGGTAAAGAACCATGCCATTAGTGTCTCAAAATTCTGAATAATTTTTATTATTATTTTGTTTATTCTTATTGAAGATTTATATAAAAAATTCGGTTGACGATTTTTTCTAGTAATTTATTATATTTCTCTTCATTCATTTTATTTGAAAAGAAGGAGGTGAAAGGAAGGAGAAAGAAGGTAGAAGGAAGATATCCAGAAAATGGAAGAGGAAGGAGAGAATCAGGGGAAAGGGGAGGTGTGAGAGAAATGGAAGGGGAAGGAAGAAGGAGAAGTGAGGGAAATGGAATGATAGAAGAATGAATTGGAAAGAAAAAAAAAGATAAACAAGAGAATGAAGAGGATGATAAACTAAACTGGAGAAAAGCACAAGAATATGTAAGTTAATAACAAGATAAATTCGTCTTATTAACTGTACTAACCTGATAATAACTGGAACCACCCGAATAATTAACTATACTAGAAAAACTAACTGGTGTGTGTGTGTGTGTGTGTGTGTGTGTGTGTGTGTTTGTTTAATACACACACACACACACACACACACACACACACACACACACACACACACACACACACTCTACCCTTCAGAATCCTCCTCCACACAGCAAGAGGTGAAAGTAGCCACAATATCACACAAATTATTATCCACATGGCCTTCTACTTCCCAAAGAGACGATGAATTGTGTGTGTAAATTGTTTATATCTATGAAAAATTCAATAAACTATAAACATACAATATGCTGATGCAGTAACTCTAATTTGATTTCCTATTCACTATCTATATAATTGTTCTTTAAAAACCACTAAAATAATAAACAAAACAAGACCCTTGGAATCATGATCAGAAGCAGGAATCATGATCAACATAAATTAAAGAAAAATATCACGTTCATTCACCTCACAGAAATCAATCTCATGTCACCGAAAAAAAAGAAATCTTACTCTGCGAATGTGCTCTCCACATCACACTAGAGGTGACTAACCGATACTCCTCTTCTTCCCCCTCATAGCTCCGATATACACCACACTATAGGTTAACCAACATTCCGATACTTCTCGTTCTCCCAACCCGATATTATATCTTTACCGATACAACCTGCTGAATCACAATCCAATACCGATGTCATTTTCTTCACACAATAAAACAATTTCGTCTCTCTCTCTCTCTCTCTCTCTCAGTAATGGAAGAAACCAACACAACAATTCCTTAAACGCAATAATTCCTTAACACAATCCCAGGATGTCAGGAGGCGGCGGCTGGAGTCAATATGGTCTCTCTAATAAGGTCTGATTTCATTTAGATTTGGTCTGGGTGTTGACGTCATATCCCAGGTGGCACTATACCAATTACCACAAGATGATTATGGTTTGGTTAGATTAGGTTAGGTTAGGTTAGGTTAGATTAGGTTAGATTAGGTTAGGTTAGATTAGATTAGGTTAGATTAGGTTAGGTTAGGTTAGATTAGGTTAGGTTAGATTAGGTTGGGTTATTTAGGTTAAGTAAAGTCCGTTTGGTTTGATTTGGTTTACTTTATAGTTTAGGTAAGGTAAGGTATATAATTATCAGGTGAAATAAGCTGGGGTGTCTAATCTTACGTAACCCGCATTTTCCTTCCTTCCGTCTCACGTACTGTACTTAACACGGGTGAGGTGAGGTAGCACGGACGGACCACTAACACTCGACACCTAACACGGAAGCTTCACCACTCTCCCCACCAGGAGGCTCCACAGGACTACCCTCAGCCCTTTACCCTTATTGAACTGTGAAGGAGGAGGAGGAGGAGGAGGAGGAGGAGGAGGAGGAGGAGGAGGAGGAGGAGGAGGAGGAGGAGGAGGAGGAGGAGGAGGAGGAGAAGGAGGAGAAGGAGGAGAAGGAGAGAGAAAAGAAAGAAGGGAGGAGGAGGTCTGGCCTAGGGATCGGAAGAATATCCTCCTTGTTTATTTTACCTTAAGATTAACTACCTTAACACTATTTGAGGGGTGACAGTAACTTAGGTTGGGTTGGGTTGGGTTGGGTTGGGTTGAGTTTAGGTTGGGTTGGGTTGGGTTGGGTTGGGTTGGGTTGGGTTGGGTTGGGTTGGATTGGGTTGGGTTGGGTTGGGTTGGTTGGTGGTTGGTTGGGTTGGGTTGGTTGGTTGGGTTGGGTTGGTTGGTTGGGTTGGTTGGTTGGGTTAGGGTGGATATTCTTCAGGTGGTCCTTTCATTACGCTAATTTTCTATCATACTTCAGCATCACAGGACATATGTTTATATAATAATATATATAAATAATAATAATAATAATAATAATAATAATAATAATAATAATAATAATAATAATAATTCATGTCTTTGTTCCAACGTTGCAAATCTGTGCAGGAAATTTTGGGAAAAAATCTGAGTAAATCTAATAAAGTCTACCTAAATCTAGAAATTAATCTGATAAAATCTGAATAAAAATATCTCAGTAAAAATCAGAGTAAAAAAAACGAAATAAAGAGTAAATCTGATAAAAAAAATCTGAGAAAATATGAGTAACTAACCTGAAAAAAACCTACAATAAAAACAAAAATCAAAGTAAAAAAAAAATAAAATCCGAGCAAACCCAAATTAAACCTGATTGAAAACACCTCTCCCCTTCACCTCTACCGCCATAACACAGTATTCTCCTCTCTCTCTCTCTCTCTCTCTCTCTCTCTCTCTCTCTCTCTCTCTCAGTAGTTTTAATCAAGCACGAACGTTACTTCCTGGATGAATTAGAATATATTTAATAAATTCTCGGCACAAACAACTTTTCTCACTTCCAGCTACATTTCCATTTTGATTCCTTCGCTGCCTGTACTAGTGACTGTGATATGCTGGGGGTATAAATAGCGTGAAAAATAAGGGGGTGAGTGGTGGTGAGTGAGTTAGGAAGCGTGAGTCAAAGTGAGTAAAGAGTGAATGAGTAAAGTGTGTGTGTGTGTGTGTGTGTGTGTGTGTGTGTGTGTGTGTGACCCGTCCTGCCCTTACACTGGCCCTGACCTCATTACCTGGTAGGTCGTCATCCCCCCACCCCCTATAACACCTGTGACTTCACGCTCACCTTGACTCTCTTCTCAACCTCGTCTCACTCTAATTTCTCTTCCTCATTCTCATTGTTAGATTCTCCCATTTCTTTAATATCTTGTTCGTTAGTATAATCTATTTCTATCCTTATTATTGTTTTTAATTTTGTTTCTCTTGGCTTATTTTCATTTTCTTTCTTATTTGACGTCTCTTTCGAAATTGTCTTCACCTGTCAAATTTCATACTTCAACATTCACATTTCTGCCATGACTCACCTGCACCATTTCAGGCCGTTAACCAAGTCCGGTAGTGGAAGGAGAGGGGTACAGTTCTTCACAACAACCGTTAACGAACTTTAACGGACACCAAAATTCTCGTTAAGTCACTGCGGTTTACAGACATCCAACAGCGAACGATCTCGCTTCATGTTGCCGAGGGCCAGCTTAAGTAAGGTGTGCACTATTTAGTTGACAAGTGAACAGGAAAGTGTTCTTCATGCTAGCTGAATAGGTCCATCAATATGAGATGGAACAAGGGCCAGTGAGCACCAAACGTGGCAGGTGGTGTGGATCACTCACTCATCCTGCCCCAGAGAGAAAGTGAAGTGGAGTACAGTGGCTGTGGTGGTCTCCAGATGGTGAGTGGTTGTGGTGGTCTCCAGGTGGGTAGTGATTGTGGTGGTCCAGATTGGAGTAATGATTTGTGGTGGTCTCCAGGCGGTCTACTGAGACACACCTCTAACCTCCAGGTACACCAACACCTTTTTTCGCTATGATAATAGATCCTGCCTGTATAGACCTAACATGTGAGCCGGTCAGTTATCCCTCAGGATACAAAAACACGTCAGGACATCATCATGGGCGATCCACACAACTAAACCACATGAAGAGTCTGCATTCGCCTATCACGCTTAATTCCAAATGTTGCAGCGAAAACAATATCACAGGTAAACATCAGTAACGATTTTGCTGTAACACCGCAATAAAGCGCCTGCATTGACCACAAAGACAAAACAAATAATAAAGACGTACTCGATATTAAGGTTGTAATTGAGTAAACTAAAATGGACGCCGTGGTTTTGATAGTTTCGATTGACAGCCTTGACCAGCAACACGTGGTATGTTGGCACACCCCCACCTCATCTGTTACGCCACGCCCCCCGTCTGCTGCCGCGCTGAAAGCGACCATAACACAGCTCTGCCTCTTCCTTCCCTCACTCACCTCCCCCTTCCCCTTCCTCTCTCCTCTGTGGTAAACTGGTAGTGTGGGGAGGAGATGGTGCTATTCATTACTCAACATAGTCTTCCTCTCAGCTTCCCACAAACCGCTCTTCTCTCCTCACCGTAATTAAACTTTACATATAATAAAATAAAAATTCAATCCCACAAACACCAGTCAATACCTCTATACATTCTCGCCATAGTTCAGCCTACTCGAAGATACAGTCTTAAAATATAGCAAAATATGTACTTAAAGTGTCTGGTGGATTTATCACTAGTAAGACTCTCTCTCATTCCTCCAGCCACGTACACCAACACTTTTTGTGGTGTGAGACGAAAAACAAACACACGCTCAAGGAACATTAATCCAGAAAACGTAATATTACTCCCTTCTCGTCTGTTAATCGACAGAGATCCTGACTGTGAGCTACGACCTGTCATGCTATACGGAATATCACGCACTGGATCGATGTTCATACAAACTTGATTTAAACCATTCTAGGGATGTCGATTTCAGAACAGGTCGTTAACGAGAAGGTTTTTATCCTCCTATGTAAAAAACTCTAACACCAAAACAATAAAATCAGTTCTCCACAAGGCTCGTCAACCATCAAGTTTACAAACGAAAAATAAAACTATTTTATACATCTAGGATGGACTCACGACACTCTGAGAGGAGACATTAACCATTTTAATGTTTACCATCATCTCTACACACACACACACACACACACACACACACACACACACACACACACACACACACACACCCTCAAGTAAATAATAAATTAACAAATACATTCAACAACAGCAAAGAAAATGTAGAAACAAGAAACTAATTTATACAGAGAGATTCACTACAGTGTTACATAACAAATAAAAGGCCCCCCGGACACACTTGGGATGTACTCAGGTAAATGTCAAGGAGGCAGAGTAAAATATGGCTCCTCCCAGGTAGGTCTCACTCCCAGGTATGGTCTCACTCCCAGGTATGGTCTCCTCCAGGTATGGTCTCACTCCCAGGTGGTCTCACTCCCAGGTAGTCTCACTCCAGGTATGTCCCCCAGAGTATGTCTCCTCCCAGGTATCCACCCCAACCCCCATCTCCTCCCAAGTATGCCTCACCCACCCAGGTAGTCTCCTCCCAGGTATGCTCCTCCCAGTATGAGTCTCCTCCCACAGTGTGTCCACTCCCAGGTAGTCTCACTCCCAGGTATGGTCTCACCCCAGGTATGGTCTCACCCAGGTATGGTCTCACTCCCAGGTATGGTCTCCTCAGGTATGGTCTCACCAGGTATGGTCCTACTCCAGTATGGTCTCACCCCAGGCATGGTCTCCCAGGTATGGTCTCACTCCCAGGTATGGTCTCACTCCCAGGCATGGTCTCACTCCCAGGTATGGTCTCACTCCCAGGTATGGTCTCACTCCCAGGATGGTCTCCTCCCAGGTAATGATCTACTCCCAGGTAGGTCTCACCAGTATGGTCACTCAGGTATGGTCTCCTCCAGGTTGGTCTCACTCCAGGTATGGTCTCACTCCAGGCATGTTCCCGATGTCTCTCCCCAGGTATGGTCTCCTCCCAGGTATGGTGTCCTCCTCCCAGGTATGGTCTCACTCCAGGTATGGTCTCACTCCCAGGTATGGTCTCACTCCCAGGTATGGTCTCACTCCCAGGTATGGTCTCACTCCCAGGCAGGTATGGTCTCACTCCCCAGGTATGGTCTCACCCCAGGTATGGTCTCACTCCCAGGTATGGTCTCTCCCAGGTATGGTCTCACTCCCAGGTATGGTCTCACCCCAGGTATGGTCTCACTCAGGATGGTCTCACCCCAGGTATGGTTCACTCCCAGGTATGGTCTACTCCCAGGTATGGTCTCACTCCAGGTATGGTCTCACTCCCCAGGTGGTCCCACTCCCAGGTATGGACCTCACTCCCAGGTATGGTCTCCCCCCAGGTATGGTCTCTCCCAGGTATGGTCTCCTCCCAGGTATGGTCTCACTCCAGGTATGGTCTTCCTCCCAGGTATGGTCTCACTCCAGGTAGTCTCCTCCCAGGTATGGTCTCCTCCCAGGTATGGTCTCACTCCCAGGTATGGTCTCACTCCCAGGTATGGTCTCACTCCCAGGTATGAGTCTCACTCCCAGTATGGTCTCACTCACCAGCCCGTATGGTCTCTCCCAGGTATGGTCTCCTCCCAGGTATGGTCTCACTCCCAGGTATGGTCTCACTCCCAGATGGTCTCTCACTCCAGGTAGGTCTCACTCCCAGGTATGGTCTCCTCCCAGGTATGGTCTCCACCCCAGGTATCTCCTCCCAGGTATTCTCACTCCCCAGGTATGGTCTCACCCCAGGTATGGTCACTCCCAGGTATGCTTCCTCTCCCAGGTAGGTCTCACTCCCAGGTAGTCTCCACTCCCAGGTATGGTCTCCTCCCAGGTATGGTCTCACCTCCCAGGTATGGTCTCACTCCCAGGTATGGTCTCACCTCCCAGGTATGGTCTCACCCCAGGTATGGTCTCACTCCCAGGTATGGTCTCACCTCCCAGGTATGGTCTCACCCCCAGGTATGGTCTCCTCCCAGGTATGGTCTCCTCCCAGGTGGTCTCCTCCCCCAGGTATGGTCTCCACCCCAGGTATGGTCTCATCCTTGGCAGTCCACCCCAGTATGCCCACCCCAGGTATGGTCTCACCCAGGCATGGTCTCACCCAGGTATGGACTCAACCGCATGGTCCCCATCCCAGGCATGGTCTCATCCCCAGGCATGGTCTCACCCCAGGCATGGTCTCACCCAGGTATGGTCCTCACCCCAGGTATGGTCTCACCCCAGGTATGGTCTCACCCCAGGTATGGTCCTCACCCCAGGTCCCCCAGGCATGGTCTCACCTGCATGGTCCCTCCCACGGATGGTCCCACCCCAGGGTCTCCTCCCAGGTATCCTCACCCCAGGTATGTCTCACCCCAGGCATGGTCACTCCCAGGTATGTCTCACCCCAGGTATGGTCCTCACCCCTGCATGGTCCTCACTCCCAGGTATGGTCTCACCCCAGGTATGGTCTCACTCCCAGGTATGGTCTCACTCCCAGGTATGGTCTCACCCCGGCATGGTCTCACCCCAGGCATGGTCTCACCCCAGGATGGTCCCCACTCCCAGGTATGATCCCACCCCAGGATGGGTCCCCACCCCAGGTATGGTCCCCACCCCAGGCATGTTCCCCTCCCAGGTATGGCTCACCCAGGTATGGTCCTCACCCCAGGCATGTCTCCCCCCCGGCATGGACTCCCTCCCAGGTATGGTCTCACTCCCAGGTATGGTCTCACTCCCAGGTATGGTCTCACCCCAGGTATGGTCCTCACCCCCAGGTATGGGTCCCCACCCAGGCATGGTCTCACCCCAGGTATGGTCTCATCCCAGGTATGGTCTCACCCCCAGGTATTCTCACCCCCCAAGGCCTCACCCCAGGTATGGTCCCACCCCAGGTATGGTCTCACCCCAGGTATGGCCTCACCCCCAGGATGGTCTCACCCTGATGGTCTTCTCCCAGGTATGGTCTCACTCCCCAGGTATGGTCTCACTCCCAGGTATGGTCTCACCCCAGGTATGGTCTCACCCCAGGTATGGTCTCACTCCCAGGCATGGTCCCACCAGGTATGGTCTCACCCCAGGTATGGTCTACCCAGGTATGGTCTCACTCCCAGGTATGGTCTCACCCCAGGTATGGTCTCACTCCCAGGTATGGTCTCATCCCAGGTATGGTCTCACCCCAGGTATTCCCCACCCCGATGGTCCCCACCCCAGGTATGGTCCCACCCGTATGTCCACTCCCCAGGTATGGTCCACTCTGCATCACCCAGGTATGGTCTCACCCCAGGTATGGTCTCATCCCAGGTATGGTCCTCACTCCCCAGGTATGGTCTCACCCCAGGTATGGTCTCACCCCAGGTATGGTCTCACTCCCCAGGTGATCTCACCCCCAGTATGGTCCCACCCAGGTATGCACACCCCAGGTATGGTCCCCTCCCAGGCATCTCACCCCAGGTATGGTCTCACCCAGGTATCCCACCCCAGGTATGTCTCACCCAGGTATGGTCTCACCCCGGTATGGTCTCACCCCAGGTATGGTCCCACCCCAGGTATGGTCCTCACCCAGGCATGGTCTCACCCCAGGCATGGGTCCCCACCCCTGCATGTCCCCTCCCAGGTATGGTCTCACCCCAGGTATGGTCTCACCCCAGGTATGGTCTCACCCCAGGTATCTCACCCCAGGCATGGTCTCACCCCAGGTATGGTCTCACCCTGGTATGGTCCCACCCCAGGTATGGTCTCACCCCAGGTATGGTCTCACCCCAGGCATGGTCTCCTCACGGTATGGTCCCCACTTCACTCCTCCAGGTATGGTCTCACCCCAGGTATGGTCTCACTCCCAGGTATGGTCTCACCCCAGGTATGGTCCTCCAGGTATCCCACCCCAGGTATGGCCTCACCCAGGTATGGTCCTCACCCCAGGTATGGTCTCACCCCAGGTATGGTCTCACCCCAGGTATGGTCTCACCCCCAGGTATGGTCTCACTCCCAGGTATGGTCCACTCCCAGGTATGGCCCCACCCCAGGATGGTCCACCCCAGGCATGGTCCCCACCAGGATGGTCTCACCCCAGGTATGGTCCCCACCCCAGGTATGGTCTCACCCCAGGTATGGTCTCCCTCCCAGGAGGGTCCCTCCCAGGTATGGTCTCACCCCAGGTATGGTCCCACCCAGGTATGGTCTCACCCAGGTATGGTCTCACCCCAGGTCATTCTCACCCCAGGTATGGTCCACTCCCAGGTATGGTCTCACTCCGGTATGTATCCCTCCCAGGTATGGTCCACCCGCATGGTCCTACCCCCAGGTATGGTCCTCACTCCCAGGTATGGTCTCACCCCAGGTATGGTCTCACCCCCAGGCATGGTCTCACCCCAGGTATGGTCTCACCCCAGGTATGGTCTCACTCCAGGTATGGCCCCACCGGTATGGTCTCACCCATCCCAGGTATGGTCTCACCCGGTATGGTCTCACCCCAGGTATGGTCTCACTCCCAGGTATGGTCTCACCCAGGTATGGTCTCACCCCAGGTATGGTCCCCACCCCAGGTATGGTCCCCACCCCGGTGATGGTCCACTCCCAGGTATGGTCTCACCCCAGGTATGGTCTCACCCCAGGTATGGTCTCACTCCCAGGTATGGTCTCACTCCCCAGGTATGGTCTCACCCCAGGTATGGTCCTCAGGTATGGTCCACCCCAGGTATGGTCCTCACTCCCAGGTATGGTCTCACTCCCAGGTATGGTCTCACCCCCAGGTATGGTCTCACCCCAGGTATGGTCTCACTCCCAGGTATGGTCTCACCCCAGGTATGGTCTCACTCCCCAGGTATGGTCTCACTCACAGGTATGGTCACCCCCAGGTATGGTCTCACTCCCAGGTATGGTCTTCCCAGGTATGTCTCACCCCAGGTATGGTCTCACTCCCAGGTATGGTCTCACCCCAGGTATGGTCTCACTCCCCAGGTATGGTCTCACCCCCAGGTATGGTCTCACCCCAGGTATGGTCTCACTCCCAGGTATGGTCTCACTCCCAGGTATGGTCTCACCCCCAGGTATGGTCTCACCCCAGGTATGGTCTCACTCCCAGGTATGGTCTCACTCCCAGGTATGGTCTCACCCCAGGTATGGTCTCACCCCCAGGTATGGTCTCACCCAGGCATGGTCTCACCCCAGGTATGGTCTCACTCCCAGGTATGGTCTCACCCCAGGTATGGTCTCACCCCAGGTATGGTCTCACCCCAGGTGGTCTCACTCCCAGGTATGGTCTCACCCCCAGGTATGGTCTCACTCCCAGGTATGGTCTCTCACCCCAGGTATGGTCTCACTCCCAGGTATGGTCTCACCCCAGGTATGGTCTCACCTCCCAGGTATGGTCTCACCCCCAGGTATGGTCTCACTCCCAGGTATGGTCTCACCCCAGGTATGGTCTCACTCCCAGGTATGGTCTCACTCCCAGGTATGGTCTCACTCCCCAGGTATGGTCTCACTCCCCAGGTATGGTCTCACCCCAGGTATGGTCTCACTCCCAGGTATGGTCTCACCCCCAGGTATGGTCTCACCCCAGGTATGGTCTCACTCCCAGGTATGGTCTCACCCCAGGTATGGTCTCACCCCAGGTATGGTCTCACCCCAGGTATGTTCTCACTCCCCAGGTATGGTCTCACCCCAGGTATGGTCTCACCCCAGGTATGGTCTCACCCCAGGTATGGTCTCCCCCCAGGTATGGTCTCACCCAGGTATGGTCTCACTCCCAGGTATGGTCTCTCACCCCAGGTATGGTCTCACTCCCAGGTATGGTCTCACTCCCAGGTATGGTTCCTCACCCCAGGTATGGTCTCACTCCCAGGTATGGTCTCACTCCCAGGATATGGTCTCACTCCAGGTATGGTCTCACTCACAGGTATGGTCTCACCTCAGGTATGGTCTCACTCCCAGGTATGGTCTCACCCCAGGTATGGTCTCACCCCAGGTATGGTCTCACCCCAGGTATGGTCTCACCCCCAGGTATGGTCTCACCCCAGGTATGGTCTCACCCCAGGTATGGTCTCACCCCAGGTATGGTCTCACCCCATATGGCCTCACCCCAGGTATGGTCTCACCCCAGGTATGGTCCTTTACCCCAGGTATGGTCTCACCCCAGGTATGGTCTCACCCCAGGTATGGTCTCTCACCCCAGGTATGGTCTCACTCCCAGGTATGGTCTCACCCCAGGTATGGTCTCACCCCCAGGTATGGTCTCACTCCCAGGTATGTCCCCCACCCCAGGTATGGTCTCACTCACAGGTATGGTCTCACCTCCAGTATGGTCTCACCCCAGGTATGGTCTCACCTCAGGTATGGTCTCACCCCAGGTATGGTCTCACTCCCAGGTATGGTCTCACTGGTATGGTCTCACCAGGTATGGTCTCACTCCAGGTATGGTCTCACCCCAGGTATGGTCTCACTCCCAGGTATGGTCTCTCACCGTATGGTCTCACTCCCAGGTATGGTCTCACTCCCAGGTATGGTCTCACTCCCAGGTATGGTCTCACCCCAGGCACCCATCCTAATGTCTCCAGATGGATAATATTTACACTGCACCAACTGATCTAGTGCATTATACAGTACATATTCGTAGTCTAAGATACTATCTATAGACAGCATCTTATCATATCTCTAGTGTCTTGAGTAACATCTTGGTGCCACTTGTTCCGTGTTCCGTTCATAGGAGAGTCAATATGTGCTCCGTTTGGTTGGGATCCACTTACCTGTCACTGAATTCAACACCTTCAGTCAAGAGGTAATGTATCCAACGTCTCGTGTTGCTCCCCAGGTAAGGCACCCGTCGTTCAATACAATACCCTGGACAATAGGTCCTGTTGTTCCAGCAATACAAACAGGACGATAGATAATGGCTCTACATCTTCTGTCCATCCTGCACCAGCAACATTTAACAAAACGCCTAATAAAATTGATAGTTGGGGCGCTCCACATCACCTGTCGCTCCCCAAAATGATCGTGCCACCAACACCTCCGGACTATGCTTGCGATACCTGACGAGTCCTTGGCGCCGGCTGGAAAGGTGGCCCCAAGGACACACCCCGCTCACCTGCTGACAGATGGACGTCGCCGCCCCCGTGTCTCCTGCCCCGCCAACACCTTCCTCCTTCACCACGCCGAGGGTCTACAGCTACACCCATGACGGTCTAACAGTGTTTCTACAGTTAAATACAAGAGTTTACTCACACAAATATTCTCTTCAATATATATTACTTTCAGGTAGTCGGATACATATATTTATACACACGTCACAAAAACACACATCAAATACACAAATACACACACAATATCCTTTATAGTGAATGTAATAAATTTGTTTGACTACCCCAATACATGTGTGAGTACAATACAGAGAGAGACACAAGGTAGGAGGGAGACAATGGGAGACGATATAGACGGTGGTGGTGGGAGGAGTGATCCATCAAGGGCCATAAAGCAGGCTGTCTCCTCCCCGCCCCACCCACACCACATGTTAGACAACACACTCACCATGAATATGTAAGTAGACATCCTAGTGACGGAAGGGCTATTAATGCAGGCAGCGGAGCCCTTCACCGCACCCCCGCCCGCTGCCGCCCCGCCCGCCCGCGCCTACACGACCTGGGGGCGCCACAAAGCAAGCCACCACAGACGGGCGCCCTAGACCTCGCAAAATATCCTTCCTCATCATTACTACATTAGGTTTTGTTTTCATTCCCTCGAGTTACAGTTTTAAATCTAAACTCAACCAAGTTTAATTTGTTCCGCCCTGTCGGTCTACACGTGGCGGCGACGGTGAGTTATAGTAGTCTTGTGGGTGAGTCAGGTGCGACGGTAAGACTATAATTAGAAAAGTAAATGTAGTACCCGGCAGGTGAGCTTAGTGTCTGGTCGGCACCGTCACGATAAACAGTACTTCTTGTGAGGGTGTTTTGGTCGGAGGAAAAACCTTAACCTAACCTAACCTAACCTAACCTAACTAACTAACCCTAACCTCCTAACCTATCACACACAAACACACAGACAAATCTAACTTCTAAATACCGTCGTTAAAAAATTCCCTTTTAAGAACTATAATCAACATCAGCTGGGAAGAAGAGCAAATGAAATCATACCATCAGTCCCTCCTCCCTCTCCCCTTCGTCGGCAGCAGGAATCGATCTCTGTTCATGGGTCGCCTTCAGTCCCTCCACCACAGATACAGGAAAAATTCTTGGGCGAATAACCATAACTATACTGACACTCAGAATAAGTATACTGTTACTAACAATAATTAGCTATACTGTCACTCAGACAATTAACTATCTTTTACTAACAATAATTAACTATGCTGTCCTCACAATAATTAACTATATTGTCACACAATAATTACTTATACTGTCACTCACAATAGTTAACTATACTGTCACTCACAACAACTAAACTGTCCTCAAACATCTACACTGTCCCTCAAACAACTACACTGTCCCTCAAACAACTACACTGTCCCTCAAGCAACTTAGACACTGCCCTCAAACAACTTAGACACTGTCCCTCAAAAACCTACACTGTCCCTCAAACAACTACACTGTCTCTCAAACAACTACACTGTCCCTCAAACAACTACACTGTCGATGGCATACGGAGATGAGGGGCGGGAGAGGCGGGCGGAGGAGGCTTAAACCAACCGCCACCACCAGTCGCTCATAGTGGCGGTTGCGGTGGCGGCTGCGGCATAATTCTTGAGAGGATAAAACAATAGAGATTCGGGTTTCTGCTCTTCACCACTACCGCAGGCGGCCATTGTGCCCCTCAGCCTCTAGGTTTAACACACTTTACAGATTCATATGTTGGTGAGCTGCAATGACGACTATAAGAGTGACGAGGACGACATAAGAGTGACGAGGACGACTATAAAGTGACGAGGACGACTATAAGAGTGACGAGGACGACTATAAGAGTGACGGGACGACTATAAGAGTGACGAGGACGACTATAAGAGTGACGAGGACGACTATAAGGTGACGAGGACGACTATAAGAGTGACGAGGACGACTATATAGTGACTAGGACAACTACCAGAGTAACGAAGATCACTACAAGAATGACGACGACTTGTACATAGACTTGGTGATGACTAACGAAGACGCCTACAAAACACTAGGCCTACCAGAGTGACGATGACGACTACAAGAGTGACGAGGTTAACTACAGGAATGACTCACCTATTAATACAATGTAGATTTAGTTCATCCATTTCACTACAGTTAAGAACCTAAACAAACAAACAAAAACAAAACAAACAAACAAAAAACTAGTAACACGGTAAATGATCTACACACACACACACACACACACACACACACACACACACACACACACACACACACACACACACACACACACACACACACACACACACACACACACACACACACACACACACACACACACACACACACAGATAATAATATAAAACACAATATCATTTACCATTATTATATACAGTATTGTGTAATATAGTGTCAAGGATAAAACCCCAGCAGTCAACAAGCGAATCAACCAATATTTTATTCCTGACTCAATATAGTTTTTACCTTCACGAAAAAATTATATAAATCGGAAATTTATATATATACATTATTTTTTTACTCTGACAAATGTGTATGCGTTTAATTATCTGGCATGGAATATATTTTATTTATTTATTTATTTATTTTTTACGTAGGATGAAATATATTCTATTGACCATGTGAGTTTTAATGTCAGGTTTTATTTATCTGTGGTTTTACTGTTTTCCTGCGAGGGATGCTGGCCTTGTGGGACGCCAAGGGGAGGAGGCGCGTGTTGGTCGCTTCTAGTGTTGTGTTGGTGTGGGGTGGTGGTGGTGGTGGTGGTCAGTGTAGGTAGGCTGTCTGGGCCATGGTGACAGGTGACACCAACGCTATTATAGAGAGATACAGGTAACGCTTCTACTGTATACTGAGATATACCCTCAACGCTAAGATACTGAAACTCAACGTAACGCGACAACACTGACTCACTCCACGCCACAACTCTGACTTGCTCCACGTCAAAACACTCCTCCACGCCACTACTGACTCCTCCACGCCCCCACAACCTCACTCCACGCCCCACAACCTCACTCCACGCCACCTTGACTCCTCCGCCCCTAACCTCCTCCACTCCACACTCCTCCACGCCTAACACTCACTCCGCCACCACTGACTCCTCCCGCCCCCTCCACGCCCCACAACACTCACTCCCACACCACTGACCCTCCACGCCCCACAACACTCACTCCACGCCACCACTGACCCCTCCCCCACAACATCCACTCCACGCCACCACCCACTTCACATAACCTTTGCCATCATCAACATCCGTCTGTATATCATGTCTGTTCCTGCCACATGTAAATAAATATATCTAGCCATAATTATAGCCATCATGTTAGCCTTGTAGATATATAATAAGCATAGCTTTTTGGTCGTTATATTAAGTATAGCTATATAATATACACCTAAACGACTCTCATATATATACTAATATTATAATTATATAAATAGTTCAAATAATAAAGAATATATCCTGTTATATAAGATTCAATCACCAACATGATATACCAAATCATAACTATTATAACTATGATAACTATTATAAAACTTTTAATATATTACAAGTAAATACTATAATATACCAGACATAAAGCATATATAATTTAATATATCATGTAAATAATATAAGCTGTGATGGTAATAATATATTCAGATGCTAATGGTATAAAGTCGTTAAAATATATATTCAGTAATAGAGTTAGGCAGCTGCCACACACACTGAGGTCGGCCCCGTCAGCTGTCGTCACTGTCAGGTACAGTATATTTATCTGTCTATATTTATTGACGGGGATTAAATACTTGGAGTTTGGTGAGTGTTGTACAAAGTTATAGTGAGTGATGGGAGTTGTGGTGGTGGCGAGTGTTGGTGTTGTTGTGGTAAGTGTTGTTGTGGTGGTGGCGAGTGTTGGGTGTTGTTGTTGTGGTGAGTGTTGAATATTGTTGTGGTGATGTTGGGTGTTGTTGTTGTGTGGTGGTGGCGAGTGTTGGGTGTTGTTGGTGGTGGCGAGTGTTGGGTGTTGTTGTGGAGTGTTAGGTGTTGTTGTTGTGGTGGTGGTGGCGAGTGTTGGGTGTTGTTGTGGTGGTGGGTGTTGTTGATGTTGTTGTGGTGAGTGTTAGGTGTTGTTTTTGTTGTGGTGAGTGTTGGTGTTGTTGTTGTGGTGGTGGTGGCAGTGTTGGGTGTTGTGGGGGTGTTATTTGCTGTAGTGGTGGTGAGTGTTGGGTGTTGTTGTTGTGGTGGTGGTGGTGGTGGTGGTGGCGAGTGTTGGGTGTTGTGGTGGTGGTGGGTGTTGTTGCTGTAGTGGTGGTAGTGTTGGGTGTTGTTGTTGTTGTGGTGGTGGTGGTGGCGAGGTGCTGGGTGTTGTTGTGGTGGTGGCGAGTGTTGGGTGTTGTTGTGGTGGTGGCGAGTGTTGGGTGTTGTTGTGGTGGTGGCGAGTGTTGGGTGTTGTTGTTGTGGTAGTGTTGTTGTGGTGGTGGCGTGTGTTGGGTGTTGTTGTTGTTGTGGTGTGGTGGTGAGTGTTGGGTGTTGTTGTGTGGTGGTGGTGGTGGTGAGTGTTGGGTGTTGTTGTGGTGGTGGTGAGTGTTGGGTGTTGTTGTTGTTGTGGTGGTGGTGGTGAGTGTTGGGTGTTGTTGTTGTTGTGGTGGTGGTGGTGAGTGTTGGGTGTTGTGTGGTGGTAGTGAGTGTTGGGTGTTGTTGTTGTGGTGGCGAGTGTTGGGTGTTGTGTGGTGGTGAGTGTTGGTGTTGTTGTTGTGGTGGTGGTGGTAGTGTTGGGTGTTTTTGTTGTGGTGGTGGTGGTGGTGAGTGTTGGGTGTTGTTGTGGTGGTGGTAGGGTTGTTGTTGTTGTTGTACTATAAGTGGCAATCATACCAGAATCGTTATTATCATCAAAATCACCAATATCATTAATACTACCCCATCACCACCTACCCCACCACCACCACTGACCCACCCCCACCACTACTGACCCACCATCGCTACCCCACATACTACTATCATACACCCACCATAACTAATACAGCTTCTAG
>NW_024744229.1:0-3362 GCF_018991925.1 Homarus americanus | reverse complement strand
GGTAATAGTGTTATGTGAGGTGTGTGTCAGGTAAGAGTGTTATGTGATGTGTGTGTCAGGTGATAGTGTTATGTGAGGTGTGTGTCAAGTAATAGTGTTATGTGAGGTGTGTGTCAGGTGATAGTGTTTTTTTATGTATGCATGTCAGGTGACATTGTTATGTGAGGTCTGTGTCAGGTGATAGTGTTATGTGATGTGTGAGTCAGGTGATAGTGATATGTGAGGTGTGTATCAGATAATAGTGTTTTATGATGTATACGTGTTAGGTGATATTGTTACGTGAGGTGTCTGTCAGGTGATAGTGTTTTTTTATGTATGCATGTCAGGTGACATTGTTATGTGAGGTCTGTGTCAGGTGATAGTGTTATGTGAGGTCTGTGTCAGGTGATAGTGTTATGTGAGGTGTGAGTCAGGTGATAGTGTTATGTGAGGTGTGTCTCAGGTGATAGTGTTATGTGAGGTGTGTGTCAGGTGTTAGTGTTATGTGAGATATGTGTCAGGTGATAGTGTTATGTGAAGTGTGTGTCAGGTGTTATTAATATGTGAGATGGGTGTCAGGTGATGGTGTTATGTGAGCTGTGTGTCAGGTGATAGTGTTATATGGTTGTGTGTCTGGTGATGGTGTTATGTGAGGTGTGTGTCAGGTGATAGTTTTATGTGAGGTGTGTGTCAGGTGATAGTGTTATGTGAGGTGTGAGTCAGGTGATAGTGTTATGTGAGGTGTGTGTCAGGTTATAGTGTTATGTGAGGTGTGTGTCAGGTGATAGTGTTATGTGAGGTGTGTGTCAGGCGATAGTGTTATGTGAGCTGTGTGCCATGTGATAGTGTTATATGAGGTATGTGTCAGATGATAGTGTTATGTAGCGTTATGTGAGGTGTGTGTCAGGTAATCGTGTTATGTGAGGCGTGTGTCAGGTGATAGTGTTATATGAGGTGTGTGTCAGGTGATAGTGTTATGTGAAGTGTGTGTCAGGTGATATTGATTTGTGAGGTGTGTGTTAGGTGATAGTGTTTTTTGATGTATGCGTGTCAGGTGATATTGTTATGTGAGGTGTGTGTCAGGTGATAGTGTTATGTGAGGTGTGTGTGTGCAGATCATAGTGTGATGTGAGGTGTGTTTCAGGTGATAGTGTTATGTGATGTGTGTCTGGTGATGGTGTTATGTGTGGTGTGTGCCAGGTGATAGTGTTATGTGATGTGTGTGTCAGGTGATAGTGTTATGTGAGGTGTGAGTCAGGTGATAGTGTTATGTGAGGTGTGTGTCAGATAATAGTGTTTTTTGATGTATATGTGTCAGGTGATATTGTTATGTGAGGTGTGTGTCAGGTGATAGTGTTATGTGAGGTGTGAGTCAGGTGATAGTGATATGTGAGGTGTGTGTCAGATAATAGTGTTTTATGATGTGTGTCAGGTGATAGTGTTATGTGAGGTGTGTGTCAGGTGACAGTGTTATGTGAGGTGTGTGTCAGGTGATAGTGTTATGTGAGGTGTGTGTCATGATAGTGTTATATGAGGTATATGTCAGGTGATAGTGTCATGTAGCGTTATGTGAGGTGTGTGTCAGGTAATTGTGTTATGTGAGGCGTGTGTCAGGTGATAGTGTTATGTGAGGTGTGTGTCAGGTGATAGTGTTATGTGAGGTGTGAGTCAGGTGATAGTGTTATGTAAGGTGTGTGTCAGATGATAGTGTTATGCGTGGTGTGTGTCAGGTGATAGTGTTATGTGAGGTGTGTGTCAGGTGATAGTGTTTTATGATTTATGTGTGCCAGGTGATATTGAAATGTGAGGTGTGTGTCAGGTGATAGTGTTATGTGAAGTGTGTGTCAGGTAATAGTGTTATGTGAGGTGTGTGTCAGGTGATAGTGTTATGTGATGTGTGAGTCAGGTGATAGTGATATGTGAGGTGTGTGTCAGATAATAGTGTTTTATGATGTGTGTGTCAGGTGATAGTGTTATGTGAGGTGTGTGTCAGGTGATAGTGTAATGTGAGGTGTGTGTCAGGTGATAATGTTATGTGAGGTGTGTGTCATGTGATAGTGTTATATGACGTATGTGTCAGGTGATAATGTTATGTAGCGTTATGTGAGGTTTGTGTCACGTAATCGTGTTATGTGAGGCGTGTGTCAGGTGATAGTGTTAAATGAGGTGTGTGTCAGGGGAAAGTGTTATATGAGGTGTGTGTCAGGTGATATTGTTATGTGTGAGGTAAAAATAAGATAAAGAGAGGTGTGTGGGGACAGGGGTGATATATAAGTGAGGGGGTCAGGTAATATGTTATGTGAGTGTGTGTGTGTGTGTGTGGTATTGTGTTGGTGTGAGGTGTGTGTACAGGTAACAGTGTTAAGTGTGAGGTGTGTCAGGTGATATGTTATGTGATGTGTGAGTTAGGTGATAGTAAGCAGGAGGTGTGTTTCAGGTGAGGTGTTATGAGTGTGTGTTTGTAAGACAGAGTTATGGAGGTATAAATAGTGACAGTGTTATGTGTGGTGTAAAATAGGGTGATAAAAAGTTATGTGGAGGTGCAGGCTCAGGCACTGAAAGTGCGTGAGGTGTGTGTGGCAGGTCATAGTGTTCTGTGAGGTGTGTGTCAGGTGATAGTGTTATGTGAGGTGTGTGTCAGGTGATAGTGTTATGTGATGTGTGAGTCAGGTGATAGTGTTATGTGAGGTGTGTCTCAGGTGATAGTGTTATGTGAGGTGTGTGTCAGGTGTTAGTGTTATGTGAGGTGTGTGTCAGGTGATAGTGTTATGTGAGGTGTGTGTCAGGTGATAGTGTTGTGTGAAGTGTGTGTCAGGTGATAGTGTTATATGAGGTGTGTGTCAGGTAATAGTGTTATGTGAGGTGTGTGTCAGGTGATAGTGTTATGTGAGGTGTGTGTCATGTGATAGTGTTAAATGAGGTATGTGTCAGGTGATAGTGTTATGTAGCGTTATGTGAGGTGTGTGTCAGGTAATCGTGTTATGTCAGGCGTGTGTCAGGTGATAGTGTTATATGATTTGTGTGTCAGGTAATAGTGTTATGTGAGGTGTGTGTCAGGTAAGAGTGTTATATGATGTGTGAGTCAGGAGAAAGTGTTATGTGAGGTGTATGTCAGATAATATTGTTTTATGATGTGTGTGTCAGGTGATAGTGTTATGTGAGGTGTGTGTCAGATAATATTGTTTTATGATGTGTGTGTCAGGTGGTATTGTTATGTGAGATGTGTGTCAGGTGATAGTATTATGTGAGGTGTGTGTCAGGTGATAGTGTTATATGATTTGTGTGTCAGGTAATAGTATTATGTGAGGTGTGTGTCAGGTAAGAGTGTTATATGATGTGTGAGTCAGGAGAAAGTGTTATGTGAGGTGTATGTCAGATAATAT
>NW_024744228.1:0-4649 GCF_018991925.1 Homarus americanus | reverse complement strand
AATTATTTTCTTTCTTACCTGAGTGAGAACAGTTGGATTCAGAACATAATTGTATGGAGCATTTGCAGGTCAAAATGTCAAACAGAGTATCAAGTGTGTGCAGAAATTCATTTTTCCTGGCCAAGTTTCCTTTACCAAGTGATGTTTCAACTGCTTTGTGCCATAATTTCGTTAGTTTTAGCTCAATAGTTCGACACTGATTAATCACAGGTGGTTTGAATAGTGCATTAGCTTTTGTCCATTGATGCAGAAGAGGGACTATCATGTCATTTATGAGTTCTTTATCTGTATACTGTAGTTCCTTCTGTCCTTTGCATTTTTTTCTCGAAGGAGTAACCCTAATCTTAGCATGTCTCTCACTGTTGGAAGTTCTGATACAGGAAGCTCCTTCCCTTTACCAACTAGCAGGCTCAAGTGGGTTGACAACTGACTTCTTGTCTTCAATTTTGACATCTTCACACTATCTGACAAATAGAAAAATATTTCAATGTTTCATAATTCAATTGTTGTTTCAAAAAATATCAATTTGTTTATCAAAAATGCTGTAACAGAAATAACATAATAATTTCTTAGAACATAATGTTTTATACAATGATATAAGTAACTGCGACAATCAATATGCCCTACTTACATAATTAAAATGTAGAATTCGTCTGGTAGAGTAGGTGCAAGTGCAATGAGAGCAAACCACCGTCTATGATATCTAGAAGGAGAGTGAGCCGGGCGCCTTATCCTCACGCTTGGTACAAGTCAAAACAAGAATTAAACTGTCCCACACGGAGAGCCTGTTCATATTCATGTTCTGACATGCATATTGTACACAAGCTATAGAACCATAAAATACTCCATAATCCATATGCTTACATGAGATTAGTTAATATCAAGTGAATAATTCTAATCAAGTCTCATTAATTTGTTGAAATACTGATATTTGAAACTTTAAGGTATAATTGATGTAGGTGAGGGTTATTTCAATTCATTTTTGTTTGCTAATCTCAAGTTTAGACATAAAGAGGCACAATATTTTGACTACCAAATTTGATTTTTAACATGTTGACAAAATTGACACACCCTAGTGTGAGGGCCGGGCACCCCTTCACATGACCTGGGGTGTGAGGGTCGGGCACCCCTTCAGTGAAATAAATCGGGGTGTGAGGGCTGGGCACCCCTTCAGCACCATGACCCAGGGTGTTAGGGCCGGGCTCGATTTCAGTGCCAAGATTCGGGGTGTGAGGGCCGGGCACCACATCAGCACCATGACCCTGGGTGTGAGGGCCGGGAGCCGCTTCAACCCCATGACCCGGGGTTTGAGGGCCGGGCACCCCTTTAGGTCCATGATCCGGGGTGTCATGGCCGTGCACCCTTTCAGTGACATGACCCGGGGTGTGAGGGCCGGGCACCCCTCTAGTGACATGACCCGGGGTGTGAAGGCCGGGCACCCCTCCAGCACCATGACCCGGGGTGTGAGGGCCAGGCACCTCTTCAGTGCAATGACCCGCGGTGTGAGGGCCAGGCACCCCTTCAGTGACATGACCCGGTTGTGAGGGCCGGGCACCCCTTCAGCACCATGACCCGGGGTGTAAGGGCCGGGCACCCCTCCAGCACCATGGCCCGGAGTTTGAGGGCCGGGCACCCTTTCAGTGCCATGAATCGGGGTGTGAGGGCCGGGCACCACTTTAGGTACATGACCAGGGGTGTGAGGGCCGGTCAAAGCTTCGGTGCCATGTCCAGGGGTGTGAATGCCGGGCACCTCATCAGTGCCATGACCCCGGGTGTGAGGGCCGGGCACCCCTTAAGTGCCATGAAACGGCGTGTGAGTGCCGAGCACCCATACAGTGCTTTGAACCAGGGTGTGAGGGTCGAGCACCCCTTTACAAGACCCGGGGTGTCAGGGCTGGGCACCCCTCCAGCACCATGACCCGGAGTGTGAGGGCCGGGCACCCCATAAGTGACATGAACCGGGGTTTTAGGGCCGGGTACCCCTTCAGTGACATGAAACGGGGTAGCAGGGCACCCTATGGTGTTAAGAACTGGGGGTGTGAGGGCCGGGCACCCCTCCAGCACCATGGCCCGGAGTTTGAGGGCCGGGCACCCTTTCAGTGACATGAAACGGGGTGTAAGGAAGGGCACCCCTACAGTGTTATGAACCGGGGTGTAAGGGCCGGGTACCCTTTCACATGACCCGGGGTGTAAGGGCCGGCACCACTTCAGTGACATGACCCGGGGTGTGAGAGCCAGGCACCCCTTTAGTTCCATGACCCGGGGTGTGAGGGCCAGGCACCCCTTTAGTGCTATGAACCGGGGTGTGAGGGCCGGGCACCACTTTAGGTCCATGACCAGGGGTGTGAGGGCCGGGCAAACCTTCAGCGCCATGGCCAGGGGTGTGAGGGCCGGGCACCTCATCAGTGCCATGACCCGGGGTGTGAGGCCCGGGCACCACTTCAGTGACATGACGCAGGGTGTTAGTGCCGGGCACCGCCTTAATGACATGATTCGGGGTGTTAGGGCCGGGCACCCCTTCAGTGACATGACCTGGGGTGTGACGGCCGGGCACCTCTTTAGTGCCATGACCCGGGGTGTGAGGGCCGCGCACCCCTTCAGTGTCATGAATCGGGGTGTGAGGGCCGGGCACCCTTTCAGTGCCATGAAACAGGGTGTCAGGGCCGGGCACCCCTACAGTGCTGCGAACCGGGGTGTGAGGGCCGCGCACCCCTTCACATGACCTGGGGTGTGAGGGTCGGGCACCCCTTCAGTGAAATTAATCGGGGTGTGAGGGCTGGGCACTCCTTCAGCACCATGACCCAGGGTGTTAGGGCCGGGCTCGATTTCAGTGCCAAGAATCGGGGTGTGAGGGCCGGGAACCCCATCAGCACCATGACCCTGGGTGTGAGGGCCGGGAGCCGCTTCAACCCCATGACCCGGGGTGTGAGGGCCGGGCACCCCTTTAGGTCCGTGATCCGGGGTGTCATGGCCGTGCACCCCTTCAGTGACATGATCCGGGGTGTGAGGGCCGGGCACCCCTTTAGTGACATGACCCGGGGTGTGAAGGCGGGCACCCCTCAACACCATGACCCAGGGGTTGTGGTTGAGCACCTCTTCAGTGCCCAGGGTGTGAGACAGGCACCCTTCGCGACATGAACCGGCATGCGGGCCAGGCTTGCCGCACCATGACCCGGGGTGGGGCGGGCACCCCTTCAGTGCATGACCCGGGGTGTGAGGCCGGGCACCCTTCCAGCACCATGGCCCAGGTGTGAGGGCCGGGCACCTTCAGTGCCATGAATCGGGGTGTGAGGGCCGGGCACCACTTTAGGTACATGACCAGGGGTGTGAGGGCCGGGCAAAGGTTCAGTGCCATGTTCAGGAGTGTGAATGCCGGGCACCTCATCAGTGCCATGACCCGGGGTGTGAGGGCCGGGCACCCCTTAAGTGCCATGAAACGGCGTGTGGGTGCCGGGCACCCATACAGTGCTTTGAACCAGGGTGTGAGGATCGGGCACCCCTTTACAAGACCCGGGGTGTCAGGGCTGGGCACCCCTCCAGCACCATGATCCGGAGTGTGAGGGCCGGGCACCCCATAAGTGACATGAACCGGGGTTTTAGGGCCGGGCACCCCTTCAGTGACATGAAACGGGGTGTAAGGAAGGGCACCCCTACAGTGTTATGAACCGGGGTGTAAGGGCCGGGTACCCTTTCACATGACCCAGGGTGTAAGGGCCGGGCACCACTTCAGTGACATGACCCGGGGTGTGAGAGCCGGGCACCCCTTTAGTTCCATGACCCGGGGTGTGAGGGCCAGGCACCCCTTCAGTGCCATGACCCGGGGTGTGAGGGCCGTTAACCCTTGCAGTGATATGACCCGGGGTGTGAGCTGGTTTCCCCTCCTATTTCGTTATGAGGCCAGGCATGTTCAGTGACATGACCCGGAGTGTGAGGGCCGGGCACCCTTTCAGTGACATGACCCGGGGTGTGAAGGCCGGGCACCCCTCCAGCACCATGACCCGGGGTATGAGGTCCGGGCACCCCTTTAGTGCTATGACCCGGAGTGTGAGGGCCGCGCACCACTTTAGGTACATGACCAGGGGTGTGAGGGCCGGGAAAACCTTAAGTGCCATGGCCAGGGGTGTAAGGGCCGGGCACCTCATCAGTGCCATGACCCGGGGTGTGAGGGCCGGGCACCACTTCAGTGACATGACCCGGGGTGTGAGGGCCGGGCACGTTTTTAGTGCTATAACCCGGGGTGTGTGAGGGCCGGACACCACGTTAGGTGCATGACCAGGGGTGTGAGGGCCGGGCAAACCTTCAGTGCCATGGCCAGGGGTGTGAGGGCCGGGCACCTCATTAGTGCCATGACCCGGTGTGTGAGGGCTGGGCACCCCTCCAGTGACATGACCCGGGGTGTGAGGGCCGGGCACCCTTTCAGTGACATGAAACGGGGTGTGGGGGCAGGGCATCCCTACAGTGTTACGAACCAGGGTGTGAGGGCCGTGCACCCCTTCACATGACCCGGGGTGTAAGGGCCGGACACACCTTCAGCACCATGACCCGGGGTGTGAGGGCCAGCCACCCCTTCAGTGCCATGAACCGGTGTGTGAGAGCTGGGCACCCCTACAGAGCTATAAACCGGAGTGTGAGGGCCGGGTACCCCTTCA
>NW_024744227.1:0-33637 GCF_018991925.1 Homarus americanus | reverse complement strand
GATCAGGGGACTTTGTTTCTCTCGATCAGGGGAGTTTGTTATACTCGCCTTCGGACTTTGTTATACTCGATCAGGGGGCTTTGTTATACTCGATCAGGGAGCTTTGTTATACTCGATCAGAGGTCTTTGTTATACTCGATGAGGGGACTTTGTTATACTCGACCAGGGGACTTTGTTAAACTCTACCAGGGTGCCTTTGTTATGCTCGATCATGGGAATTTGTTATACTCGATGAGGGGACTTTGTTATACTGAATCAGGGGACTTTTTATATTTGATCAGGGGTCTTTGTTATACTCGATCAAGGGGGCTTTGTTATACTCGATCAGGGGACTTTGTTATACTCGACTAGGGTGCCTTTGTTATGCTCGATCAGGGGACATTTTTATACTCGACCTGGGGCCTTTGTTATGCTCGACCAGGGGACTTTGTTATACTTGATCAGAGGACTTTGTTATACTCAATCAGGGGACTTTGTTATACTCGACCTGGGGACTTTGTCTTACTCGATCAGGGGACTTTGTTATAATCGACCAGGGGACTTTGTTATACTCGGTCAGGTGCCTTTGTTATACTCGATCGGGGACCTTTGTTATACTCATTCAGGGGACTTTGTTATACTCGATCAGTTGACTTTGTTATATTCGTTCATGGGACTTTGTCATACTCGATCAGGGGGCTTTGTTATGCTCGACCAGGGTGCCTTTGTTATGCTCGATCAGGGGACTTTGTTATACTCGATCAAGGGACTTTGTTATACTCAATCAGGGGACTTTGTTTTTCTCTATCAAGGGGCTATGTTATACTCGATCAGGGGACTTTGTTATGCTCGACCAGGAGCCTTTTTGTTATACTCGATAAGGGGACTTTGTTATACTTGATCAGGGGACTTTGTTATACTCTATCAGGGGACTTTGTTATACTCGACCAGGGGACTTTGTTTTTTGTTGACATGGGGACTTTGTTATACTCGACCAGGGGCCTTTGTTATGCTCGATCCGGGGCTTTGTTATACTCGATCAGGGGACTTTGTTTTACTCGATCAGGGGCCTTTGTTATACTCGATTAGGGGACTTTGTTATACTCGATGAGGGGACTTTGATTTACTCGACCATGGGACTTTGTTTTACTCGATCAGAGTACTTTGTTATACTCAATCAGGGGACTTTGTTTTTCTCGATGAGGGGGCTTTGTTATACTCGATCAGGGGACTTTGTTATACTCGACCAGGGGACTTTGTTTCTCTCGATCAGGAGACTTTGTTATACTCGACCAGGGGACTTTGTTATGCTCGACCAGGTGCCATTGTTATGCTCGATCCGGTTCTTTGTTATACTCGATCAGGGGACTTTGTTATACTCGATCAGGGGATTTTGTTGTACTCGTTCAGGGTCTTTGTTATACTCGATGAGGGGCCTTTGTTATACTCGATCAAGGGACTTTGGTATACTCGATAAGGTGACTTTGTTATACTCGTTCAGGGGACTTTGTTATACTCGATGATGGGGCTCTGTTATACTCAATGAACCGCCTTTTTTATACTCGATGAGGAGGCTTTGTTATACTCCATCAGTGGACTTTGTTATGCTCGATCAGGAGACTTTGCTATACTCGACCAGGGGGCTTTGATATACTCGATCAGGGGACTTTGTTATACTCGATCAGGGGACTTTTTATATTTGATCAGGGGTCTTTGTTATACTCGATCAGGGGGGCTTCGTTATACTCGATCAGGAAACTTTGTTATACTCGATCAGGGGACTTTGTTATACTCGATCATGGGACTTTGTTATACTCGATCAGAGGACTTTGTTATACTCAACCAGAGGACTTTGTTATACTCGATTAGAGGACTTTGTTATACTCAATCAGGGGTCTTTGTTTCTCTCGATGAGGGGGCTTTGTTATACTCGATTAGGGGACTTTGTTATACTCGACCAGGGGACTTTGTTTCTCTCGAACAGGGGACTTTGATATACTCGAACAGGGGACTTTGTTGTACTCGTTCAGGGGACTTTGTTATACTCGATGAGGGGCCTTTGTTATACTCGATCAAGGGACTTTGGTATACTCGATCAGGTGACTTTGTTATACCCGTTCAGAGGACTTTGTTATACTTAATCAGGGGACTTTGTTTTACTCGAGCAGGGGGCTTTGATATATTCGATCAGGGGAATTTGTTATATTCGACCACGGGACTTTGTTTTACTCGATCAAGGACTTTGTTATACTCGACCAGGGGACTTTTTTATACTCGAACAGGGGCTTTGTTATACTCGATCTGGGGCTTTGTTATACTCGATCAGGGACTTTGTTATACTCGGTCAGGGGACTTTGTTATACTCGATCAGGGGCCATTTTTATACTCGAGCAAGGGCTTTTGTTATTCTCGATCAGGGGACTTTGGTATACTCGATCAGGTGACTTTGTTATATTCATTCATGGGACTTTGTTATACTCGATCAGGGGCTTTGTTATACTCAATGAGGGGCCTTTGTTATACTCGATGATGGGGTTTTGTTATACTCGATGAGGGAACTTTGTTATACTCGTCTAGTGGACTTTGTTATACTCGACCAGGCGGCTTTGTTATACTCGATCAGGGGACTTTCTTATGCTCGATCAGGGGACTTTGTTATACTCGACAAGGGGACTTTGTTATACTCGATCAAAGAACTTTGTTATACTCGATGAGGAGACTTTGTTATACTCGACCAGGGGACTTGATATACTCGATCTGGGGACTGTTTATATATGAACAGGGGTCTTTGTTATACTCGATGAGGGGGGCTTTGTTATACTCGATCAGGGGACTTTGATATACTCGATGAGGGGCCTTTGTTATACTCGATCAGCGGACTTTGTTATACTCGATGAGGGGACTTTGTTATACTCGACCAGGGGACTTTGTTATACTCGACAAGGGGCCTTTGTTATGCTCGATCAGGGGACTTTGCTACACTCGATCAGAGGACTTTGTTATACTCAATCAGGGGACTTTGTTTTACTCGAGCGGGGGGCTCTGTTATACTCGATCAGAGGACTTTGTTATACTCGACCAGGGGACTTTGTTTTACTCAATCAGGAGACTTTGTTATACTCGACCAGGGGACTTTGTTATGCTCGACCAGGGGTGTTTTTGTTATACTCGATCAGAGGACTTTGTTATACTCGATGAGGGCCCTTTGCTATACTCCATTAGGGGTCTTTGTTATACTCGAACAGGGGACTTTGTTATACTCGATCAGGGGACTTTGTTATCCTCGACCAGGGGCCTTTGTTTTACTCGATCCGGGGCTTTATTATACTCGATCAGGGGACTTTGTTATTCTCGATCAGGGGACTTTGTTGTACTCGTTCTGGGGACTTTGTTATACTCGATGAGAAGGCTTTGTTATACTCGATCATGGGACTTTGTTATACTCGTTCAGGGGACTTTGTTATACTCGACCAGGGGACGTTTTTATACTCGACCAGGGGCCTTTGTTATGCTCGATCAGGGGACTTTGTTATACTCGATCAGAGGACTTTGTTATACCCAATCAGGGGACTTTGTTTTACTCGATCAGGGGACTTTGTTTTACTCGATCAGTGGCCTTTGTTATACTCGACCAGGGGACTTTGTTTTACTCGATCAGTGGACTTTGTTATACTCGACCAAGGGACTTTGTTATACTCTATCAGGTGCCTTTGTTATACTCGATCGGGGGCCTTTGTTATACTTATTCAGGGGACTTTGTTATACTCGATGAGGGGCCATTTTTATACTCGAGCAGGGGCTTTTGTTATACTCAATAAGGGGATTTTGGTATACTCGATCATGTGACTTTGTTATACTCATTCATGGTACTTTGTTTTACTCGATCAGGGGGCTTTGTTATACTCAATGAGGGGGCTTTGTTATACTCGATGAGAGGGTTTTGTTATACTCGATCAGGAGACTTACTTATGGTCGATCAGGGGACATTGTTGTACTCGAGCAGGGGACTTTGTTATACTCGATCATGGGGCTTTGTTATACGCGATCAGGGGACTTTGTTATACTCGATCAGGGGACTTTGTTATACTCGATGAGGAGACTTTGTTATACTCGACCAGGGGGCTTTGATATACTCGATCAGGGGACTTTTTATATTTGATCAAGGTTCTTTGTTATACTCGATCAGGGGGGCGTTGTTATACTCGATCATGGGACTTTGTTATACTCGATCAGGGGACTTTGATATACTCTACCAGATGACTTTGTTATACTCGACAAGGGGCCTTTGTTATGCTCGATCAGGGTCTTTGTTATACTCGATCAGAGGACTTTGTTATACTCAATCAGGGGACTTTGTTTTACCTGAGCAGGGGTCTTTGTTATAGTCGATCAGGGGACTTTGTTATACTACGAAGAACGGACTTTGTTTTACTCGATCAGGGGACTTTGTTATACTCGAACAGGGGACTTTGTTATGCTCGACCAGGGGTCTTTCTTTTATACTCGATCAGGGGACTTTGTTATACTCGACCAGGGGCCTTTGTTATACTCGATCCGGGGTTTGTTATACTCGATCCGGGAACTTTGTTATACTCGATCAGGGCCTTTGTTATACTCGATGAGTGGCCTTTGTTATACTCGACAAGAGGAACTTTGTTATACTCGATTAGAGGACTTTGTTATACTCAATCAGGGGTCTTTGTTTTTCTCGATGAGGGGGCTTTGTTATACTCGATTAGGGGACTTTGTTATACTCGACCAGGGGACTTTGTTTCTCTCGAACAGGGGACTTTGATATACTCGAACAGGGGACTTTGTTGTACTCGTTCAGGGGACTTTGTTATACTCGATGAGGGGCCTTTGTTATACTCGATCAAGGGACTTTGGTATACTCGATCAGGTGACTTTGTTATACTCGTTCAGAGGACATTGTTATACTTAATCAGGGGACTTTGTTTTACTCGAGCAGGGGGCTTTGATATATTCGATCAGGGGACTTTGTTATATTCGACCACGGGACTTTGTTTTACTCGATCAAGGACTTTGCTATACTCGACCAGGGGACTTTTTTATACTCGAACAGGGGCTTTCTTATACTCGATCCGGGGCTTTGTTATACTCGATGAGGGACTTTGTTATACTCGATCAGGGACTTTGTTATACTCGATCAGGGGCCATTTTTATACTCGAGCAGGGGCTTTTGTTATTCTCGATCAGGGGACTTTGGTTTACTCGATCAGGTGACTTTGTTATACTCGTTCATGGGACTTTGTTATACTCGATGAGGGGGCTTTGTTATACTCAATGAGGGGCCTTTGTTATACTCGATGAGGTTTGTTATACTCGATCAGGAAACTTGAGTATGCCGATCAAGGACTTTGTTTACTCGAGCAGGGGACTTTTGTTATACTTTCGATCAGGGGACTTTGTTATACTCGATCAGGGGACTTTGTTATACTCGATGAGGAGACTTTATTATACTCGACCAGGGGGCTTTGATATACTCGATCAGGGGACTTTTTATATTTGATCAAGGATCTTTGTTATACTCGATCAGGGGGGCGTTGTTATACTCGATCATGGGACTTTGTTATACTCGTTCAGGGGACTTTGATATACTCTACCAGGTGACTTTGTTATGCTCGATCAGGGTCTTTGTTATACTCGATCAGAGGACTTTGTTATACTCAATCAGGGGACTTTGTTTTACCTGAGCAGGGGGCTTTGTTATAGTCGATCAGGGGACTTTGTTATACTATGAAGAGGGGACTTTGTTTTACTCGATCAGGGGACTTTGTTACACTCGACCAGGGGACTTTGTTATGCTCGACCAGGGGTCTTTTTGTTATACTCGATCAGGGGACTTTGTTATACTCGACCAGGGGCCTTTGTTATACTCCTTCCGGGGTTTGTTATACTCGATCAGGGGACTTTGTTATACTCGATCAGGGATTTTGTTATACTCGATGAGTGGCATTTGTTATACTTGATCAGGAGACTTTATTATACTCGATCATGGGGCTTTGTTATACTCGATCCGGGAGCTTTGTTATACTCGATCAGGGGACTTTGTTATTCTCGATAATGAGGCTTTGTTATACTCGATCAGGGGACTTTGTTATATACTCATTCAGGAGACTTTGTTATACTCAATCAGGTGACTTTGTTATATTCGTTCGGTGCTGTCATACCTCGATCAGAGCTGTTATACTCGACCAAGGTGCTGTTATATGCTCGATGAGGGCTTTGTTATACTCGATCAGGGGACTTTGTTATACTCGACAAGGGGACTTTGTTTTACTCGATCAGGAGACTTTGTTTTACTCGACCAGGGGACTTTGTTATGCTCGACGAGGACCCTTTTTCTTATAATCGATAAGGGGACTTTGTTATACTCGATCAATGGACTTTGTTATTCTCGATCAGGGGACTTTGTTATACTCGACCAGGGGACTTTGTTTCTGTTGACATGGGGACTTTGTTATGCTTGACCAGGGGCCTTTGTTATGCTTGATCCTGGGCTTTCTTATACTCGATTAGGGGACTTTGTTATACTCGATCACGGGACTTTGTTATACTCGGTGAGGGGACTTTGATTTACTCGACCAGGGGACTTTGTTTTACTCGATCAGGGGACTTTGTTATACTCGACTAGGGGACTTTGTTATGCTCGACCAGGGGCCTTTGCTATGCTCGATCCGGTTCTTTGTTTTACTCGATCAGGGGACTTTGTTATACTCGATCAGGGGATTTTGATGTACTCGTTCAGGGTCTTTGTTATACTCGACAAGGGGCCTTATGCTCGATGAGGGGACTTTGTTATACTCGATCAGAGGACTTTGTTATACTCAATCAGGGTACTTTGTTTTACTCGAGCAGGGGGCTTTGTTATACTCGATCAGGGGACTTTGTTGTACTCGACCAGGGGACTTTGTTTTACTCGATCAGGGAACTTTGGTATACTCGACCAGGGGACTTTTTTATGTTCGACCAAGGGTCTTTTTGTTATACTCGATCAGGGGACTTTGTTATACTCTTTCAGGTGCCTTTGTTATACTCGATCGGGGGCCTTTGTTATACTCATTCAGGGGACTTTGTTTTACCTGAGCAGGGGGCTTTGTTATAGTCGATCAGGGGACTTTGTTATACTATGAAAAGGGAACTTTGTTTTACTCGATCAGGGGACTTTGTTATACTCGACCAGGAGACTTTGTTATGCTCGACCAGCGGTCTTTTTGTTATACTCAATCAAGGGACTTTGTTATACTCGACCAGGGGCCTTTGTTATACTCGTTCCGGGGTTTGTTATACTCGATGAGTGGCCTTTGTTATACTTGATCAGGGGACTTTTTTATACTCGATCATGGGGCTTTGTTATACTCGATCAGGGGGCTTTGTTATACTCGATCAGGGGACTTTGTTATTCTCGATAAAGAGGCTTTGTTATACTCGATCAGGGGACTTTGTTATACTCGATCTTGGGACTTTGATATACTCGATCAGGGGCCTTTGTTATACTCCATTAGGGGACTTTGTATACTCGACAAGGGGACTTTGTTATACTCGATTAGGTGACTTTGTTATATTCGTTCATGGGACTTTGTTATACTCGATCAGGGGTCTTTGTTATACTCAAAGAGGGGCCTTTGTAATACTCGATGAGGGGTTTTTTTTATACTCGATCAGGGGACTTTGTTTTACTCGCCCAGGGGACTTTGTTATACTCGACCAGGCGGCTTTGTTATACTCGATCGGGGGCGTTTCTTATGCTCGATCAGGGGATTTTGTGATACTCGAGCAGAGGACTTTGTTATACTAGATCAGGTGACTTTGTTATACTCGGTCAGGGGACTTTGGTATACATGATCAGGGGACTTTGTTATACTCGATCAGGGTACTTTGCTATACTCGATCAGGGCCCTTTGATATACTCGATTTAGGGACTTTGTTATACTCGATCAAGGAACTTTGTTATACTCGATGAGGAGACTTTGTTATACTCGAGAAGGGGGCTTTGATATACTCGCTCAGGGGACTTTTATATTTGATCAGGGGGCTTTGTTATACTCGATCATTGGGGCTTTGTTATACTCGATAAGGGTCCTTTGTTATACTCGATTAGGGGACTTTGTTATATCGATCAGGGGACTTTGTTATACTCGGCCAGGAGACTTTGTTATACTCGACAAGGGGCCTTATGCTCGATCAGGGGACTTTGTTATACGAGACCAGGGGACTTTGTTATGCTCGACTAGGGGCCTTTGTTATGCTCGATCCGGGGCTTTGTTATACTCGATCAGGGGACTTTGTTATACTCGATCAGGGGCCTTTGTTATACTCGATTAGGGGACTTTGTTATTCTCGATCACGGGACTTTGGTACTGGTAGGACTTTGTTTTACTTTTCGACCAGGGGACTTTGTTTTACTCGATCAGAGTACTTTGTTATACTCAATCAGGGGACTTTGTTTTCTCGATGAGGGGACTTTGTTATACTCGATCAGGGGACTTTGTTATACTCGACCAAGGGACTTTGTTTCTCTCGATCAGGGGACTTTGTTATACTCGACCAGGGGACTTTGTTATGCTCGACCAGGGGCCTTTGTTATGCTCGATCCGGTTCTTTGTTATACTCGATCAGGGGACTTTATTATACTCGATCAGGTGACTTTGTTATACTTGTTCAGAGGACTTTGTTATACTCAATCAGGGGACTTTGTTTTACTCGAGCAGGGGGCTTTTTTATATTCGATCAGCGGACTTTGTTATACTCAATCAGGGGACTTTGTTTTTCTCAAGCAGGGGGCTTTGTTATATTCGATTAGGGGACTTTGTTATACTCGATGAGGGGGCTTTGTTATACTCGATCATGGGACTTTGTTATAGTCGTCCATGGGACTTTGTTATTCTCGACCAGGGGACGTTTTGATACTCGACCAGGGGCCTTTGTTTTGCTCGACCAGGGGACTTTGTTATACTCGATCAGAGGACTTTGTTATACTCAATCAGGGGACTTTGTTATACTCGACCAGAGGACTTTGTTATACTCGGTCAGGTGCCTTTGTTATACTCGATCGGGGGCCTTTGTTATACTCATTCAGGGGACTTTGTTATACTCAATCAGGTGACTTTGTTATATTCGTTCATGGGTATTTGTCATACTCGATCAGGGGGCTTTGTTATACTCGACCAGGGTGCCTTTGTTATGCTCGATCATGGGACTTTTGTTTATACTCGATCAAGGGACTTTTGTTATACTCAATCGAGGACTTTGTTTTTTCTCTATTAGGGGGCTTTGTTATACTCGATCAGGGAACTTTGTTATACTCGACCAGGGGACTTTCGTTTTTACTTACTTTCGATCTGGAGACTTTGTTATACTCGACCAGGGTACTTTGTTATGCTCGACCAGGAGCCTTTTTGTTATACTCGATAAGGGGACTTTGTTATACTCGATTAGGGGCCTTTGATATACTCGATCAGCGGACTTTGTTGTACTCGACCAGGGGACTTTGTTATACTCGACCAGGTGACTTTGTTTTACTCGATCTGGAGACTTTGTTATACTCGACCAGGGTACTTTGTTATGCTCGACCAGGAGCCTTTTTGTTATACTCGATAAGGGGACTTTGTTATACTCGATTAGGGGCCTTTGTTATACTCGATCAGGGGACTTTGTTGTACTCGACCAGGGGACTTTGTTTCTGTTGACATGGGGACTTTGTTATACTCGACCAGGGGACTTTGTTATACTCGACCAGGGGACTTTGTTTCTCGCGATCAGGGGACTTTGTTATACTCGACTAGGGGACTTTGTTATGCTCGACCAGGGGCCTTTGTTATGCTCGATCCGGTTCTTTGTTTTACTCCATCAGGGGACTTTGTTATACTCGATCAGGGGATTTTGATGTACTCGTTCAGGGTCTTTGTTATACTCGACAAGGGGCCTTATGCTCGATGAGGGGACTTTGTTATACTCGATCAGAGGACTTTGTTATACTCAATCAGGGTACTTTGTTTTACTCGAGCAGGGGGCTTTGTTATACTCGATCAGGGGACTTTTTTGTTCTCGACCAGGGGACTTTGTTTTACTCGATCAGGGAACTTTGTTATACTCGACCAGGGGACTTTGTTATGTTCGACCAAGGGTCTTTTTGTTATACTCGATCAGGGGACTTTGTTATACTCGATCAGGGGCCTTTAGTCTCTTCATTTGGGTGTTTGTTTATACTCGATCAGGGACTTTTTATGTACTCGATGGGGACTTTGTTATACTCGATGAGGGCTTTTGTTATATACTCGATGAGGACTTTGTTATATACTCGTCAAGGGTCTTTGTTATACTTGATTGGGGGGCGTTGTTGCTATACTCGACCAGGAGACTTTGTACTCGATCAGGGAGCTTTTGTTATACTCGATCAGGGACTTTGTTATGATCGATCAGTAGGGCTTTGTTATATACTCGATCAGGGGACTGTTATACTCGATAAGGGGACTTTATACTCCATTGGGAACTTGTATGCTCGACCAGGGGACTTTTGTTATATACTCGATCATGGGGTTTGTTATATACTGGACCAGGGACTGTTATACTAGATCAGGGGACTTTGTTATACTCGATCAGAAGTCTTTGCTATACTCGACCAGAGGCTTTGATATACTCAATCAGGGGACTTTGTTATACTCGATCAGGGGACTTTTTATATTTGATCAGGGGTCCTTGTTATACTCGATGAGGGGGGCTTTGTTATACTCAAATAGGGGACTCTGTTATACTCATCAGGGGCCTATGTTAAACTCGATCAGGGGACTTTGTTATGCTCGACCAGGGGCCTTTTTTTATACTCGATCCGGGGCTTTGTTATACTCGATCAGGGACTTTGTTATACTCGATCAGGTAACTTTGTTATACTCGATCAAGGGACTATATATATTTGATCAGGGGTCTTTGTGTTACTCGATCAAGGGGGCTTTGTTATACTCGATAAGGGAACTTTGTTATACTCGATCAGGGGCCTTCGTTACACTCGATCAGGGGACTTTGTTATACTCGACTAGGGGAGTTTGTTATACTCGACGAGTGGCCTTTGTAATACTCGACCAGGGGACTTTTTTTTACTCGATCAGTTCCCTTTGTTATACTCGATCGGGGGCCTTTGTTATACTCATTCAATGGTCTTTGTTATACTCGATGAGGGGCCATTTTTATACTCGAGCAGGGGCTTTTGTTATACTCGATCAGGGGACTTTGGTATAATCGATCAGGTGACTTTGTTATTTTCGATCAGGGGACTTTCTTATGCTCGATCAGGGGACTTTGTTATACTCGAGCTGGGGACTTTGTTATACTCGATCAGGGGACTTTGTTATACTCTACCAGGGGACTTTTTTATGCTCGACCAGGGTGCCTTTGTTATGCTCGATCATGGGAATTTGTTATACTCGATGAGGTTACTTTGTTATACTCAATCTGGGGACTTTTTATATTTGTTCGGGGGGCTTTGTTATACTCGATCAAGGGGGCTTTGTTATACTCGATCAGGAGACTTTGTTATACTCGATCAGGGGCCTTCGTTATACTCGATCAGGGGACTTTGTTATACTCGATCGAGGACTTGTTATACTCGATCAGGGGACTTTGATATATATAGACCGGGGACTTTGTTATACTCGACAGGGTGCCTTTGTTATATGCTCATGGGGAGTTTGTTATACTCGATCAGGGGTTTTGTTGGCAATCAGGACTTTGTTTTTCTCGATGAGGGGGCTTTGTTATACTCGACCAGGGGACTTTGTTATACTTGACCAGGGGACTTTGTTATGCTCGACCAGAGGCTTTTGTTATACTTGATCCGGGGCTTTGTTATACACGATCAGGGGACTTTGTTATACTCGATCAGGGGACTTTGTTGTACTCGTTCAGGGATCTTTGTTATACTCGATCAGAGGCCTTTGTTATACTCGATCAGGGGACTTTGTTATACTCGATCAGGAGACTTTGTTTTTCTCGACCAGGGGACTTTGTTATACTCGATCAGGGGACTTTGTTATACTCGATCAGGGGACTTTGTTATCTTGATCAGGGGACTTTGTTACTCGGTCAGGGGCTTTGTTATACTCGATCGAGGGGCATTGTTATACTCATTCAGGGGACTTTGGTATATGATCAGGTGACTTTGTTATACTCGTTCATGGGACTTTGTTATACTCGATCAGGGGGCTTTGTTATACTCGATCGAGGGGCATTATTATACTCATTCAGGGGACTTTGGTATACTCGATCAGGTGACTTTGTTATACTCGTTCATGGGACTTTGTTATACTCGATCAGGGGGCTTTGTTATACTCAATGAGGGGCCTTTGTAATACTCGATGAGGGGGTTTTGTTATACTTGATCAGGGGAGTTTGTTATACTCGTCCAGGGGACTTTGTTATACTCGACCAGGCGGCTTCGTTATACTCGATCAGGGGACTTTCTTATGCTCGATCAGGGTGACTTTGTTATATTCGAGCAGGTGACTTTGTTATACTCGATCAGGTGACTTTGTTATACTCGTTCAGGGGACTTTGGTATACATGATCAGGGGACTTTGTTATACTCGATCAGGGTACTTTGCTATACTCGATCAGGGGACTTTTTTATACTCGATCAAGGAACTTTGCTATACTCGATGAGGAGACCTTGTTATACTCGACTAGGGGGCTTTGATATACTCGATAGGGGACTTTATATATTTGATCAGGGGTCTTTGTTATACTCGATCAGGGGACTTTGTTATATCGATCAGGGGACTTTGTTATACTCGACTAGGAGACTTTGTTATACTCGACTAGGGGCCTTTGTTATGCTCGATCAGGGGACTTTGTTATAACTCGATCAGATGACTTTGTCATACTCAATGAGGGTACTTTGTTTTACTCGATCAGGGGGCTTTGTTATACTCGATCAGGGGACTTTGTTATACTCGACCAGTGGACTTTGTTTTACTCGATCAAGGGACTTTTTTATACTCGATCAGGGGCCTTTGTTATACTTCATTAGGGGTCTTTGTTATACTCAATCAGGGGACTTTGTTATACTCGATCAGGGGACTTTGTTATACTCGATCAGGGGGCTTTGTTATACTCGATCAGGGGACTTTGTTATACTCGATCAGGGGTCTTTGTTATACTCGATGAGGGGACTTTGTTAAAATCGATCAGAGTACTTTGTTGTAATCGATGAGGGGGCTATGTTAAACTCGATCAGGGACTTTGTTATTCTCGATCATGGGGCTTTGTTATACTCGATCAGGGAACTTTGTTATACTCGATCAGGTGACTTTGTTATACTCGTTCATGGGACTTTGTTATACTCGATCAGGGGGCTTTGTTATACTCAATGAGGGGCCTTTTTAATACTCGATCAAGGGCCTTTGTTATACTCGATTAGGGGCCTTTGTTATACTCGACCAGGGGACTTTGTTTTACTCAATCAGGGGACTTTGTTATACTCGACCAGGGGACTTTGTTATACTCGATCAGGTGCCTTTGTTATACTCGATCGGGGGCCTTTGTTATACTCATTCAGGGGACTTTGTTATACTCGATGAGTGGCCATTTTTATACTCGAGCAGGGGCTTTTGTTATACTCGATCAGAGGACTTTGTTATACTCAATCAGGGGAAATTGTTATACTCGATCAGGGGCCTTTGTTATACTCGATCAAGGGGGCTTTGTTATACTCGATCAGGGGACTTTGTTATACTCGATCAGGGGGCTTTGTTATACTCGATCAGGGGACTTTGTTATACACTCGATCAGGGGTCTTTGTTATACTCGATGAGGGGACTTTGTTGTACTCGATCAGGTGGCTTTGCTATACTCGATCAGGGGACTTTGTTATTCTCGATCATGGGGGTTTGCTATACTCGATCAGGGGACTTTGTTATACTCGATAAGGGGACGTTTTTATACTCGATTAGGGGACTTTGTATACTCGACCAGGGGACTTTGTTATACTCGATCAGGGGACTTTGTTATACTCGATCAGGAGACTTTGCTATACTCGACCAGGGGGGTTTGATATACTCGATCAGGGGACTTTATTATACTCGATCAGGGACTTTTTTTATTTGATCAGGGGTCTTTGTTACACTCGATCAGGGGGGCTTTTTTATACTCGATCAGGGGACTTTGTTATACTCGATCAGGGGCCTTGGATATACTCGAGCAGGGGCCTTTGTTATACTTCATTAGGGGTCTTTGTTATACTCGATCAGGGGACTTTGTTATACTCGATCAGGGGACTTTGTTATACTCGATCAGGGGACTTCGTTATACTCGATCAGGGGACTTTTATATACTCGACCAGGGGACTTTGTTATACTCGACCAGGGTGCCTTTGTTATGCTCGAACAGGGGACTTTGTTATACTCGATCAGGGGACTTTGTTATACTCAATGAGGGGACTTTGTTTTTCTCGATCAGGGGGCTGTTTTATACTCGACCAGGGGACTTTGTTATACTCGACCAGGGGACTTTGTTATGCTCGACCAGAGGCCTTTGTTATACTTGATCCGGGACTATGTTATACTTGATCAGAGGACTTTGTTATACTCGATCAGGGGATTTTGTTGTAGTCGTTCAGGGAACTTTGTTATACTCAATTAGAGGCCTTTGTTATACTCTATCAGGGGACTTTGGTATACTCAATCAGGTGACTTTGTTGTACTCGTTCAGGGGACTTTGTTATACTCGACCAGGGGACTTTGTTATGCTCGACTAGGGGCCTTTTTGTTATACTGGATAATTGGCCTTTGTTATACTCGATCAGGGGCCTTTGTTATACTCGACCAGGGGACTTTCTTTTTCTCGAAAAGGGGAATTTGTTATACTCGACCAGGGGACTTTGTTATACTCGATCATGTGCCTTTGTTATACTCGATCGAGGGGCTTTGTTATACTCATTCAGGGGACTTTGGTATACTCGATCAGGTGACTTTGTTATACTCGTTCATGGGACTTTGTTATACTCTATCAGGGGGCTTTGTTATACTCAATAAGGGGCCTTTGTAATACTCGATGAGGGGGTTTTGTTATACTCGATCAGGGGAGTTTGTTATACTCGTCCAGGGGACTTTATTATACTCGACCAGGCGGCTTCGTTATAGTCGATTAGGGGACTTTCTTATGCTTGATAAGGGGACTTTGTTATACTCGAGCAGGTGACTTTGTTATACTCGATCAGGTGACTTTGTTATACTCGTTCAGGGGACTTTGGTATACATGATCAGGGGACTTTGTTATACTCGATCAGGGTACTTTGCTATACTCGATCAGGGGCCTTTGTAATACTCGATCAAGGAACTTTGTTATACTCGATGAGGAGACTTTTTTATACTCGACCAGGGGGCTTTGATATACTCGATAGGGGACTTTTTATATTTGATCAGGGGTCTTTGTTATTCTCGATCAGGGGCGTTTGTTATACTCGATCAGAGGACTTTGTTATATCGATCAGGGGACTTTGTTATACTCGATCAGATGACTTTGTTATACTCAATGAGGGTACTTTGTTTTACTCGAGCAGGGGGCTTTGTTATACTCGATCAGGGGACTTTGTTATACTCGACCAGGGGACTTTGTTTTACTCGATCAGGGGACTTTGTTATACTCGATCAGGGGCCTTTGTTATACTTCATTAGGGGTCTTTGTTATACTCGATCAGGGGACTTTGTTATACTCGATCAGGGGACTTTGTTATACTCGATCAGGGGGCTTTGTTATACTCGATCAGGGACTTTGTTATACTCGATCAGGGGTCTTTGTTATACTCGATGAGGGGACTTTGTTGTACTCGATCAGGGGGCTTTGCTATACTCGATCAGGGGACTTTGTTATTCTCGATCATGGGGGTTTGCTATACTCGATCAGGGGACTTTGTTATACTCGATAAGGGGACGTTTTTATACTCGATTAGGGGCCTTTGTATACTCGACCAGGGGACTTTGTTATACTCGATCAGGGGAACTTTGTTATACTCGATCAGGGAACTTTTTTGCTATACTCGACCAGGGGGTTTGATATACTTGATCAGGACTTTATTATCTTTCGATCGAGTGGACTTTTTATATTTGATTAGGGTCTTTGTTACACTTTCGATCAGAGGGGGCTTTGTTATACTCGATGGGGGACTTTGTTATAAATCAGGGGCTTTGTTGCCATAAACCAGGGACTTTGTTATACTCTGATCGAGACTTTGTTATACTCAATGAGGGGACTTTGTTTTTCTCGATGAGGGGGCTTTGTTATACTCGATCAGGGGACTGTGTTATACTCGACCAGGGAACTTTGTTTCTCTCGATCAGGGGACTTTGTTATTCTCAACCAGATGACTTTGTTATGCTCGACCAGGGGCCTTTGTTATACTCGATCCGGGGCTTTGTTATGCTCGATCAGGGAACTTTGTTATACTCGATCATGGGGCTTTGTTATACTCGACCAGGGGACTTTGTTATACTCGATAAGGGGACTTTGTTATACTAGATCAGGAGACTTTGCTATACTCGACCAGGTGGCTTTGATATACTCGATCGGGGGACTTTGTTATACTCGATCAGGGGCCTTTGTTATACTCGATCAAGGGGGACTTTGTTATACTCGATCAGGGGACTTTGTTATACTCGATCAGGGGCTTTGGTATACTCGATCCGGGGGACTTTCTTTACTCGATCAGGGGCCTTTGTTATACTCGATGAGGGACTTTGTTGTACTCGATCAGGTGGCTTTGCTATACTCGATCAGGGGACTTTGTTATTCTCGATCATGGGTGTTTGCTCTACTCGTTCAGGGGACTTTGTTATACTCGATAAGGGGACGTTTTTATACTCGATTAGGGGACTTTGTATGCTCGACAAGGGGACTTTGTTATACTCGATCAGGGGACTTTGTTATACTCGATCAGGAGACTTTGCTATACTCGACCAGGGGGGTTTGATATACTCGATCAGGGGACTTTATTATACTCGATCAGGGGACTTTTTATATTTTATCAGGGGTCTTTGTTACACTCGATCAGGGGGGCTTTGTTATACTCGATCAGGGGACTTTGTTATACTCGATCAGGGGCCTTGGATATACTCGATCAGGGGCCTTTGTTATACTTCATTAGGGGTCTTTGTTATACTCGATCAGGGGACTTTGTTATACTTGTTTCGAACCCCTCCACCCAGAGCTACGAACCACGCCATCTATTGTCCTGATCTACCTACTCGGCACCACGAGCAACGCCATCTAGGGACGAGACACGAGTATGACTCGTCTTAGTTACCACTCCGGGGTTTCCCGTCTCCATATCCTGGTTGTTGCGTCACTTCCTCCAAGTCTTCTTTGTGAGCTCCAATTCGAGGAGAGAGGACTTGGCTCTGGGCAGTGACCACAGGATCATCTATCCTCTAAACCTGCGGTACAGTGACTACCTACCGTCTTCTACAATACTCAGCCTTACTCGTCAGCCATCTCAGCTCCTCACTTAAGTACTTGTATCTTGTATTGCCTCCCCCACGTCCACTTGCTTCAAAATTGTTTATGTTGTATTAATATGTATATACTGTTAATGTTTAGGTTAAGTTTGGTTAAGGGTAATTTATAAGCTGAATATTTTGTTTAGGGATTTATGGTACTCTATTATACACAACAAAAACTCGCATCCTTTGTCTACCCTTTTATAGTCCGATTGTCTTTGTTTTTGTTTTTTTTGTTACCTGTTGGGATCTGGGTAGACGTATAACTATATTCTAAATCCCCAACTCGTAACATACTCGATCAGGGGACTTTGTTATACTCGATCAGGGGACTTTTTTATACTCGATCAGGGGACTTTTATATACTCGACCAGGGGACTTTGTTATACTCGACCAGGGTCCCTTTGTTATGCTCGACCAGGGGACTTTGTTATACTCGATCAGGGGACTTTGTTATACTCAATGAGGGGACTTTGTTTTTCTCGATCAGGGGGCTTTGTTATACTCGACCAGGGGACTTTGTTATACTCGACCAGGGGACTTTGTTATGCTCGACGAGAGGCCTTTGTTATACTTGATCCGGGACTTTGTTATACTTGATCAGGGGACTTTGTTATACTCGATCAGGGGATTTTGTTGTAGTCGTTCAGGGAACTTTGTTATACTCAATCAGAGGCCTTTGTTATACTCGATCAGGGGACTTTGGTATACTCAATCAGGTGACTTTGTTGTACTCGTTCAGGGGACTTTGTTATACTCGACCAGGGGACTTTGTTATGCTCGACCAGGGGTCTTTTTGTTATACTCGATAATTGGCCTTTGTTATACTCGATCAGGGGCCTTTGTTATACTCGACCAGGGGACTTTCTTTTTCTCGAAAAGGGGAATTTTTTATACTCGACCAGGGGACTTTGTTATACTCGATCAGAGGACTTTGTTATACTCAATGAGGGGACTTTGTTTTTCTCGATGGGGGGGCTTTGTTATACTCGATCAGGGGACTGTGTTATACTCGACCAGGGAAATTTGTTTCTCTCGATCAGGGGACTTTGTTATACTCAACCAGATGACTTTGTTATGCTCGACCAGGGGCCTTTGTTATACTCGATCCGGGGCTTTGTTATACTCGATCAGGGAACTTTGTTATACTCGATCATGGGGCTTTGTTATACTCGACCAGGGGACTTTGTTATACTCGATCAGGGGACTTTGTTATACTAGATCAGGAGACTTTGCAATACTCGACCAGGTGACTTTGATATACTCGATCGGGGGACTTTGTTATGCTCGATCAGGGGACTTTTTATATTTGATCAGGGGTCTTTGTTATACTCGATCAAGGAGGCTTTGTTATACTCGACCAGGGTGCCTTTGTTATGCTCGATCAGGGGACTTTGCTATACTCGATCAAGGACTTTGATATACTCGACCAGGGACTTTGTTATACTCGACCAGGGTGCCTTTGTTATGCTCGATCAGGGGACTTTGCTATACTCGATCAGGGACTTTGTTATACTCAATCAGGGACTTTGTTTTCTCGATCAAGGGGCTTTATTAAAGCTCGACCAGGGGACTTTGTTATACTCGACCAGGGGAACTGTTTTCTCGTTTAGGGGACTTTGTTTTTACTCGACAGGGGACTTTGTTATACTCGATCAAATTGCGCTGTTATACTCGATCGAGGCTTTATTATACTCATTCAGGGACTTTGCCTTCTCGATCACGGGCCTTTGTTACACTCGACCAGGGGACTTTGTTTTACTCGATCAGGGGACTTTATTATACTCGATCAGGGGGCTTTGTTACACTCGATCAGGGGACTTCGTTATACTCGATCAGGGGACTTTGATATACCTGACCAGAGGCCTTTGTTATACTTGATCCGGAGCTTTGTTACACACGATCAGGGGACTTTGTTATACTCGATCAGGTGACTTTGTTGTACTCGTTCAGGGATCTTTGTTATACTCGATCAGAAGCCTTTGTTATTCTCGATCAGGGGACTTTGGTATACTCAATCAGGTGAATTGTTTGACTCGTTCAGGGGACTTTGTTATACTCGACTAGGGGACTTTGTTATGCTCGACCAGGGGCCTTTTTGTTATACTCGATCATTGGCCTTTGTTTTTCTCGATCAGGGGACTTTGTTATACTCGACCACGGGACTTTGTTATACTCGATCAGGTGCCTTTGTTATACTCGATCGAGGGGCATTGTTATACTCATTCAGGGGACTTTGGTATACTCTATCAGGTGACTTTGTTATACAAGTTCAAGGGACTTTGTTATACTCGATAAGGGGGCTTTGTTATACTCAATGAGGGGCCTTTGTAATACTCGATGAGGGGGTTTTGTTATACTCGATCAGGGGAGTTTGTTATACTCGTCCAGGGGACTTTGTTATACTCGACCAGGCGGCTTCGTTATACTCGATCAGGGGACTTTCTTATGCTCGATCAGGGTGACTTTGTTATATTCGAGCAGGTGACTTTGTTATACTCGATCAGGTGACTTTGTTATACTCGTTCAGGGGACTTTGGTATACATAATCAGGGGACTTTGTTATACTCGATCAGGGTACTTTGCTATACTCGATCAGGGGCCTTTGTTATACTCGATCAAGGAACTTTGTTATACTCGATGAGGAGACCTTGTTATACTCGACTGGGTCTTGGTACTTCTCAAATCAGGGCGTTTATTTATACTCGATAGGGACATTATAATCGATCAGGGACTTTGGTACCTCAGGCGGAAGTTTATTGCATACTCGAAAGGGCGCATTATATATACCAATCAGGGGACTTTGTTATACTCGATCAGATGACTTTGTCATCCTCAATGAGGGTACTTTGTTTTACTCGAGCAGGGGGCTTTGTTATACTCGATCAGGGGACTTTGTTATACTCGACCAGTGGACGTTGTTTTACTCGATCAAGGGACTTTTTTATACTCGATCAGGGGCCTTTGTTATACTTCATTAGGGGTCTTTGTTATACTCGATCAGGGGACTTTGTTATACTCGATCAGGGGACTTTGTTATACTCGATCAGGGGCTTTGTTATACTCGATCAGAGGACTTTGTTATACTCGATCAGGGGTCTTTGTTATACTCGATGAGGGGACTTTGTTGTACTCGATCAGGGGGCTTTGCTATACTCGATCAGGGGACTTTGATATTCCCGATCATGGGGGTTTGCTATACTCGATCAGGGGACTTTGTTATACTCGATAAGGGGACGTTTTTATACTCGATTAGGGGACTTTGTATACTCGACCAGGGGACTTTGTTATACTCGATCAGGGGACTTTGTTATACTCGATCAGGAGACTTTGCTATACTCGACAAGAGTTTGTGCATACTCGATCGGGGACTTTATAACCGCCGATCAGGGGACTTTTATATTTTGATCCGGGGTGCTGCACTAAAGTCCCAGGGGGCTTTATTGCCTCTCGATCAGGGGACTTTGTTATACTCAATCAGGGCCTTTGTTGCCTCTCCATTGGGGTCTTTGTTATACTCGATCAGGGGACTTTGTTATACTCGATGAGGACTTTGTTTACCACTCGAAACAGGAGGCTTGTTATACTCGATCAGGGGACTTTGTTATACTCAACCAGGGGACTTTGTTTTTATTCGATCAGGGGACTTTGTTAAGCGCTCGATCAGGCCCTTGCATACTCGACCAGAGATCTGTTTGGTATACTCAATCAGGGACTTTGTTGCATACTCAATCAGGGGCCTTTAAACTGCCGCCATTAGGGGTCTTTGTTATACTCGATCAGGGGACTTTGTTATACTCGATGAAGGGACTTTGTTATACTCGATCAGAGGACGTTGTTATACTCAATCAGGGGACTTTGTTTTACTCGAGCAGGAGGCTTTGTTATACTAGATCAGGGGACTTTGTTATACTCAACCAGGGGACTTTGTTTTATTCGATCAGGGGACTTTGTTAAACTCGATCAGGGCCCTTTGTTATACTCGACCAGGGGTCTGTTTGTTATACTCGATCAGGGGACTTTGTTATACTCAATCAGGGCCCTTTGTTATACTCCATTAGGGGTCTTTGTTTCTCGATCAGGGGACTTTGTTACTTCCTCGATGAGGGACTTTTGTTATACTCGTCGAGAACTTGTATACTCTTCAGGAGTTTGTTAGCATACTCGATCAGGGTCTTTGTTTTACTCGATCAGGACTTTGTTATACTCGATCGGGGCTTTTTATATTTGACCAGGGGTCTTTGTTATACTCGACCAGGGGACTTTGTTATACTCGATCTGGAGCCTTTGTTATACTTGATCAGGGGCCTTTGTTATACTCGACGAGGGGAGTTTGCTATACTCGACAAGGGGCCTTTGTTATGCTCGATGAGGGGACTTTGTTATACTCGATCAGGGGACTTTGTTATACTCAATCAGGGCCTTTTGTTATACTCCATTAGGGGTCTTTATTATACTCGATCAGGGGACTTTGTTATACTCGATGAGGGGACTTTGTTATACTCGATCAGGGGGCTTTGTTATACTATTCAGGGGACTTTGTTATACTCGATCAGGGGTCTTTGTTATACTCGATCAGAAGACTTTGTTTTACTCGATCAGGGGATTTGTTGTACTCGATCAGGGGGCTTTGTTATACTCGATCAGGGGACTTTGTTATTCTCGATCATGGGGCTTTTTTATACTCGATTAGGGGACTTTGTATACTCGACCTGGGGTCTTTGTTATACGCGATCATGGGGCTTTGTTATACTCGACAGGGGGAATTTGTTATACTCGATGAGGGAACTTTGTTATACTCGATCAGGAGACTTTGCTATACTCGACCAGGGGGCTTTGATATACTCTATCAGGGGACTTTGTTATACTCGATCAGGGGACTTTGTTATACTCGATCAGGGGCCTTTGTTATACTCGATCAGGGGACTTTGATATACTCGATCAGGGGACTTTGTTATACTCGACCCGGGTGCCTTTGTTATGCTCGATCAGTTGACTTTGTTATTCTCGATTAGGGGCCTTTGTTATACTCGTCCAGGGGACTTTGTTATACTCGACCAGGCGGCTTTGTTATAGTCGATCAGGGAATTTTCTTATTCTCGATCAGGGGACTTTGTTATACTCGAGCAGGGGACTTTGTTATACTCGATCAGGTGACTTTGTTATACTCGTTCTGGGGACTTTGGTATACATGATAAGGGGACTATGTTATACTGATTAGGGGACTTTGTTATACTCGTCCAGGGGATTTTGTTATACTCGATCAGGCGCCTTTGCTATACCCGATCAGGGGACTTTGTTATACTCGATCATGGGGCTTTGTTATACTCGTACCAAGGGGACTTTGTTATATTCGATCAAGGAACTTTGTTATACTCGACCAGGCGGCTTTGTTATAGTCGATCAGGGAATTTTCTTATTCTCGATCAGGGAATTTTCTTATACTCGATCAGGGGCCTTTGTTATACTCGACCAGGGGGCTTTGTTATACTCGATTAGGGGACTTTGTTATACTTGACCATGGGACTTTGATTTCCTCGATCAGGGGACTTTGTTATACTCGACCAGGGGTCTTTTTGTTATACTCGATCAGAGGACTTTGTTATACTCGATCAGGGCCCTTTGGTATACTCCATTAGGGGTCTTTGTTATACTCGATGAGGGGACTTTGTTATACTTGATGAGGGGACTTTGTTATACTCGATCAGGGTACTTTGTTATACTCGATCAGAGGACTTTGGTATACTCGATCAGGTGACTTTCTTATACTCGTTCACGGGAATTTGTTATACTCGATCATGGTGCTCTGTTATACTCAATGTAACGCCTTTGTTATACTCGATGAGGGGGCTTTGTTATACTCGATCATGGGACTTTGTTATACTCGTCCAGGGGACTTTGTTATACTCGACCAGGGGACGTTGTTATACTCGACCAGGGACCTTTGTTATGCTCGATGAGGGGACTTTGTTATACTCGATCAGACTACTTTGTTATACTCAATCAGGGGACTTTGTTTTACTCGATCAGAGGGCTTTGTTATACTCAATCAGGGGACTTTGTTTTACTCGACCAGGGACTTTGTTTTACTCGATCATCGGCCTTTATTTATACTCGACCAGGGGACTTTGTTATGCTCGATCAGAGGTCTTTGTATACTCGATCAGGGGCCTTTCTTTTACTCGACTAGGGGACTTTGTTTTACTCGATCAGGGGACTTTATTATACTCGATGAGGGGGCTTTGTTACATTCGATGAGGGGACTTTCTTATACTCGATCAGGGGACTTTGTTATACTCGATCAGGGGACTTTTTATAATTGACCAGGGGTCTTTGTTATACTCGATGAGGGGGGCATTGTTATACTCGATCAGGGGATTTTGTTATACTCCATGAGGGGCCTTTGTTATACTCGACGAGGGGAGTTTGCTATACTCGACAAGGGGCCTTTGTTTTTCTCGATGAGGGGACTTTGTTATACTTGATCAGAGGACGTTGTTATACTCAATCAGGGGACTTTGTTTTACTCGAACAGGAGGCTTTGTTATACTCAATCAGGGGACTTTGTTATACTCAACCAGGGGACTTTGTTTTATTCGATCAGGGGACTTTGTTAAGCTCGATCAGGGCCGTTTGTTATACTCGACCAAGGGTGTGTTTGTTATACTCGATCAGGGGACTTTGTTAAACTCGATGAGGGCCCTTTCTTATTCTCCATTTGGGGTCTTTGTTATACACGATCAGGGGACTTTGTTATACTCGATGAGGGGACTTTATTATACTCGATGAGGGGGCTTTGTTATACTCTTCAGGGGACTTTGTTATACTCGATCAGGGGTCTTTGTTATACTCGATTAGGGGACTTTGTTATACTCGATGAGGGACTTTGTTATACTCGATAAGGGGACTTTTTTATACTCGATTAGGGGACTTTGTATACTCGACCTGGGGACTTTGTTATACGCGATCATGGGGCTTTGTTATTCTCGACCAGGGGACTTTGTTATACTTGATCAGGGAACTTTGTTATACTCGATGAGGAGACTTTGCTATACTCGACCAGGGGGCTTTGATATACTCGATCAGGGGACTTTGTTATACTCGATCAGGGGACTTTGTTATACTCGATCAGGGGCCTTTGTTATACTCGATCAGGGGACTTTGTTATACTCGATCCAGTGGACTTTGTTTTTACTCGACCAGGGGACTTTGTTATAATACTCGATCAGAGGACTTTGTTATACTTTCGATCAAGGGAATTTGGTATACTCGATCAGGTGACTTTGTAATACTCGTTCAGAGTACTTTGTTGTACTCAATCGGGGGACTTTGTTTTACTCGTTCAGGGGGCTTTGTTATATTCGATCAGGGGACTTTGTTATACTCGACCAGGGGACTTTGTTTTACTCGATCAGGGGACTTTGATATACTCGACCAGGGGACTTTCTTATACTCGACCAGGAGCCTTTTTGTTATACTCGATCAAGGGCCTTTTGTATACTCGATCAGGGGACTTTGTTATTCTCGATCAGGGGACTTTGTTATACTCGATCAGGGGGCTTTTGCTATACTCGATCAGGGGACTTTGTTATACTCGATCAGAGGTCTTTGTTATACTCGATCAGGGGATTTTGTTATACTCGACCAGGGGACTTTGTTATGCTCGACCAGGGTGCCTTTGTTATGCTCGATCATTGGAATTTGTTATACTCGATGAGGGGAATTTGTTATACTCAATCAAGGGACTTTTATATTTGATCATGGGGCTGTTATACTCGATCAAGGGGCTTTGTTATACTCGATAAGGTTAGCTTCGTTATACTCGACCAGGGACTTTGTTATACTCGATCAGGGGTGCCTTTATTTATGCTCGATCAAGGGACTTTGTTATACTCGATCAAGGGGACTGTTATACTCAATCAGGGGACTTTGTTTTTCTCGATCAGGGGGCTTTGTTATACTCGATCATTGGACTTTGTTATACTCGACCAGGGGACTTTGTTTTACTCAATCAGGAGACTTTGTTATACTCGACCAGGGGACTTAGTTATGCTCGACCAGGAGCCTTTTTGTTATACTCGATCAGGGGACTTTGTTATACTCAATCAGGGGACTTTGTTATACTCGATCAGGGGACTTTGTTATATGCGACCAGGGGACTTTGTTTCTCTCGATCAGGGGACTTTGTTATACTCGACCAGGGGACTTTGTTATGCTCGACCAAAGGCCTTTGTTATGCTCGATCCGGGGCTTTGTTATACTCGATCAGGGGACTTTGTAATACTCGATCAGGGGCCTTTGTTATACTTGATGAGGGGACTTTGTTATACTCGATCAGGGGACTTTGTTATAATCGATCAGGGGACTTTGTTTTACTCGACCAGGGGACTTTGTTATACTCGATCAGAGTACTTTGTTATACTCAATGAGGGGACTTTGTTTTTCTCGATGAGGGGGCTTTGTTATACTCGATCAGGGGACTTTGTTATACTCGACCAGGGGACTATGTTTCTCTCGGTCAGGGGACTTTGTTATACTCGACCAGTGGACTTTGTTTTACTCGATCAGGGGACTTTGGTATACTCGAGCAGGGGACTTTGTTATGCTCGACTAGGGGCCTTTTTTTTATTCGCTCAGGGGACTTTGTTATACTCAATCAGAGGTCTTTGTTATACTTGATTAGGGGCCTTTGTTATACTTGACTAGGAAACTTTGTTATACTCGATCAGGTGACTTTGTTTCTCTTGATCAGGGGACTTTGTTATACTCGCCTTTGGAGTTTGTTTTACTCGATCAGGGGACTTTGGTATACTCGACCAGGGGACTTTCTTATACTCGACCAGGAGCCTTTTTGTTATACTCGATCAAGGGACTTTTTTATACTCGATCAGGGGACTTTGTTATTCTCGATCAGGGGACTTTGTTATACTCGATGAGGGGGCTTTTGCTATACTCGATCAGGGGACTTTGTTATACTCGATCAGAGGTCTTTGTTATACTCGATCAGGGGATTTTGTTATACTCGACCAGGGGACTTTGTTATGCTCGACCAGGGTGCCTTTGTTATGCTCGATCATTGGAATTTGTTATACTCGATGAGGGGAATTTGTTATACTCAATCAGGGGACTTTTTATATTTGATCATGGGGCTTTGTTATACTCGATCAAGGGGGCTTTGTTATACTCGATAAGGTTACTTCGTTATACTCGACCAGGGGACTTTGTTATACTCGATCAGGGTGCCTTTGTTATGCTCGATCAGGGGACTTTGTTATACTCGATCAGGGGACTTTGTTATACTCAATCAGGGACTTTGTTTTTCTCGATCAGGGGGCTTTGTTATACTCGATCATTGGACTTTGTTATACTCGACCAGGTGACTTTGTTTTACTCGATCAGGAGACTTTGTTATACTCGACCAGGGGACTTAGTTATGCTCGACCAGGAGCCTTTTTGTTATACTCGTTCAAGGGACTTTTTTATACTCGATCAGTCGAATTTGTTATACTCGATGAGGGGACTTTGTTACATGCGACCAGGGGACTTTGTTTCTCTCGATCAGGGGACTTTGTTATACTCGACCAGGGGACTTTGTTATGCTCGACCAGGGGCCTTTGTTATGCTCGATCAGGCTTTGTTATACTCGATCAGGGGACTTTGTTGCCGATCAGGGGCACTGTTATACTCAGATCAGGGACTTTGTTATACTCGATCAGGGGACTTTGTTCTCTCGATCAGGGACTTTGTTTACTTTCGACCAAGGGACTTTGTTATACTCGATCGTACTTTGTTATACTCAATGAGGGACTTTGTTTTTTCTCGATAGAGGCGCATTATACACGATCAGGGACTTTGTTATACTCGACCAGGGACTATGTTTCTACTCTCGATCAGGGACTTTGTTATACTCGACCAGTGGACTTTGTTTTTACTCGATTAGGGGACTTTGGTATACTCGACCAGGGGACTTTGTTATGCTCGACCAGAGGCCTTTTTTATATTCGCTCAGGGGACTTTGTTATACTCAATCAGAGGTCTTTGTTATACTCGATTAGGGGCCTTTGTTATACTTGACTAGGGGACTTTGTTTTACTCGATCAGGTGACTTTGTTTCTCTCGATCAGGGGACTTTGTTATACTCGCCTTCGGACTTTGTTTTACTCGATCAGAGGACTTTGGTATACTCGACCAGGGGACTTTCTTATGCTCGACGAGGGGCCTTTTTTTTATTCGCTCAGGGGACTTTGTTATACTCAATAAGAGGTCTTTGTTATACTCGATTAGGGGCCTTTGTTATACTTGACCAGGGGATTTTGTTTTACTCGATCAGGGGACTTTATTAAACTCGATCAGGGGACTTTGTTACACTCGATCAGGGGACTTTCTTATACTCGATCAGGGGACTTTGTTATACTCGATCAGGGGGCTTTGTTATACTCGATCAGGGGACTTTGTTATACTCGATCAGAGGTCTTTGTTATACTCGATCAGGGGACTTTGTTATACTCGACCATGGGACTTTGTTATACTCTACCAGGGTGCCTTTGTTATGCTCGATCATGGGAATTTGTTATACTTGATGAGTATAATTGATCAGGGGTCTTTGTTATACTCGATCAAGGGGCTTTGTTATACTCGATCAGGTGACTTTGTTATACTCGATCAGGGGCCTTCGTTATACTCGATCAGGGGACTTTGTTATACCCGACCAGGGGACTTTGTTATACTCGACCAGGGTGCCTTTGTTATGCTCGATCAGGGGACGTTTTTATACTCGACCTGGGGCCTTTGTTATGCTCGACCATGGGACTTTGTTATACTCGATCAGAGGACTTTGTTATTCTCAATCAGGGGACTTTGTTATACTCGTCCTGGGGACTTTGTCTTACTCGATCAGAGGACTTTGTTATACTCGACGAGGGGACTTTGTTATACTCGGTCAGGTGCCTTTGTTATACTCGATCGGGGGCCTTTGCTATACTCATTCAGGGGACTTTGTTATACTCGATCAGGTGACTTTGTTATATTCGTTCATGGGACTTTGTCATACTCGATCAGGGGGCTTTGTTATACTCGACCAGGGTGCCTTTGTTATGCTCGATCAGGGGACTTTGTTATACTCGATCAAGGGACTTTGCTATACTCAATCAGGGGACTTTGTTTTTCTCTATCAGGGGGCTTTGTTATACTCGATCAGGGGACTTTGTTATGCTCGACGAGGAGCCTTTTCGTTATACTCGATAAGGAGACTTTGTTATACTCGATCAGGGGACTTTGTTATACTCGATCAGGGGACTTTGTTTTACTCGAGCAGGAGGCTTTGTTATACTCGATCAGGGGACTGTTATACTCAACCAGGACTTTGTTTTATTCGATCAGGGGACTTTGTTAAAACTCGATCAAGGGCCCGCTGTTATACTCATTAGGGTCTTTGGTATATACTCGATCAGGGACTTTGTACTTACTCGATGAGGGACTTTGTAATACTCGATCAGGGGGCTTTGTTATACTCTTCAGGGACTTTGTTATACTCGATCAGGGGTCTTTGTTATACTCGATCAGGGGTTTGTTATACTTTCGATGGGGACTTTTTATATATGACCAGGGGTCTTTGTTATACTCGATCAGGAGGGCATTGTTATACTCGATCAGGGGACTTTGTTATACTCGATCAGGGGCCTTTGTTATACTCGACGAGGGGAGTTTGCTATACTCGACAAGGGGCCTTTGTTATGCTCGATGAGGGGACTTTGTTATACTCGATGAGAGGACGTTGTTATACTCGACCAGGGGACTTTGTTATACTCGATCTGGAGCCTTTGTTATACTTGATCAGGGGCCTTTGTTATACTCGACGAGGGGAGTTTGCTATACTCGACAGGAGGCTTTGTTATACTCGATCAGGGGACTTTGTATACTCGATCAGGGGACTTTGTTAAACTCGATCAGGGCCTTTTGTTATACTCCATTAGGGGTCTTTATTATACTCGATCAGGGGACTTTGTTATACTCGATGAGGGGACTTTGTTATACTCGATCAGGGGGCTTTGTTATACTATTCAGGGGACTTTGTTATACTCGATCAGGGGTCTTTGTTATACTCGATCAGAAGACTTTGTTTTACTCGATCAGGGGATTTGTTGTACTCGATCAGGGGGCTTTGTTATACTCGATCAGGGGACTTTGTTATTCTCGATCATGGGGCTTTTTTATACTCGATTAGGGGACTTTGTATACTCGACCTGGGGTCTTTGTTATACGCGATCATGGGGCTTTGTTATACTCGACAGGGGGAATTTGTTATACTCGATGAGGGAACTTTGTTATACTCGATCAGGAGACTTTGCTATACTCGACCAGGGGGCTTTGATATACTCTATCAGGGGACTTTGTTATACTCGATCAGGGGACTTTGTTATACTCGATCAGGGGCCTTTGTTATACTCGATCAGGGGACTTTGATATACTCGATCAGGGGACTTTGTTATACTCGACCCGGGTGCCTTTGTTATGCTCGATCAGTTGACTTTGTTATTCTCGATTAGGGGCCTTTGTTATACTCGTCCAGGGGACTTTGTTATACTCGACCAGGCGGCTTTGTTATAGTCGATCAGGGAATTTTCTTATTCTCGATCAGGGGACTTTGTTATACTCGAGCAGGGGACTTTGTTATACTCGATCAGGTGACTTTGTTATACTCGTTCTGGGGACTTTGGTATACATGATAAGGGGACTATGTTATACTGATTAGGGGACTTTGTTATACTCGTCCAGGGGATTTTGTTATACTCGATCAGGCGCCTTTGCTATACCCGATCAGGGGACTTTGTTATACTCGATCATGGGGCTTTGTTATACTCGTACCAAGGGGACTTTGTTATATTCGATCAAGGAACTTTGTTATACTCGACCAGGCGGCTTTGTTATAGTCGATCAGGGAATTTTCTTATTCTCGATCAGGGAATTTTCTTATACTCGATCAGGGGCCTTTGTTATACTCGACCAGGGGGCTTTGTTATACTCGATTAGGGGACTTTGTTATACTTGACCATGGGACTTTGATTTCCTCGATCAGGGGACTTTGTTATACTCGACCAGGGGTCTTTTTGTTATACTCGATCAGAGGACTTTGTTATACTCGATCAGGGCCCTTTGGTATACTCCATTAGGGGTCTTTGTTATACTCGATGAGGGGACTTTGTTATACTTGATGAGGGGACTTTGTTATACTCGATCAGGGTACTTTGTTATACTCGATCAGAGGACTTTGGTATACTCGATCAGGTGACTTTCTTATACTCGTTCACGGGAATTTGTTATACTCGATCATGGTGCTCTGTTATACTCAATGTAACGCCTTTGTTATACTCGATGAGGGGGCTTTGTTATACTCGATCATGGGACTTTGTTATACTCGTCCAGGGGACTTTGTTATACTCGACCAGGGGACGTTGTTATACTCGACCAGGGACCTTTGTTATGCTCGATGAGGGGACTTTGTTATACTCGATCAGACTACTTTGTTATACTCAATCAGGGGACTTTGTTTTACTCGATCAGAGGGCTTTGTTATACTCAATCAGGGGACTTTGTTTTACTCGACCAGGGACTTTGTTTTACTCGATCATCGGCCTTTATTTATACTCGACCAGGGGACTTTGTTATGCTCGATCAGAGGTCTTTGTATACTCGATCAGGGGCCTTTCTTTTACTCGACTAGGGGACTTTGTTTTACTCGATCAGGGGACTTTATTATACTCGATGAGGGGGCTTTGTTACATTCGATGAGGGGACTTTCTTATACTCGATCAGGGGACTTTGTTATACTCGATCAGGGGCCTTTGTTATACTCGATCAGCGGACTTTGTTATACTCGATCAGGGGACTTTGTTATACTCGATCAGGGACTTTTTATAATTGACCAGGGTCTTTTGTTATACTCGATGAGGGGGGCATTGTTATACTCGATCAGGGGATTTTGTTATACTCCATCAGGGGCCTTTGTTATACACGACGAGGGGAGTTTGCTATAGTCGACATGGGGCCTTTGTTTTTCTCGATGAGGGGACTTTGTTATACTCGATCAGAGGACGTTGTTATACTCAATCAGGGGACTTTGTTTTACTCGAGCAGGAGGCTTTGTTATACTCGATCAGGGGACTTTGTTATACTCAACCAGGGGACTTTGTTTTATTCGATCAGGGGACTTTGTTAAACTCGATCAGGGCCGTTTGTTATACTCGACCAAGGGTGTGTTTGTTATACTCGATCAGGGGACTTTGTTAAACTCGATGAGGGCCTTTTTATTCTCCATTAGGGGTCTTTGTTATACACGATCAGGGGACTTTGTTATACTCGATGAGGGACTTTATTATACTCGATGAGGGGGCTTTGTTATACTCTTCAGGGACTTTGTTATACTCGATCAGGGGTCTTTGTTATACTCGATTAGGGGACTTTGTTATACTCGATGAGGGACTTTGTTATACTCGATAAGGGGACTTTTTATACTCGATTAGGGACTTTGTATACTCGACCTGGGGACTTTGTTATACGCGATCATGGGGCTTTGTTATCTCGACCAGGGGACTTTGTTATACTGATCAGGGAACTTTGTTATACTCGATGAGGAGACTTTGCTATACTCGACCAGGGGGCTTTGATATACTCGATCAGGGACTTTGTTATACTCGATCAGGGGACTTTGTTATACTCGATCAGGGGCCTTTGTTATACTCGATCAGGGGACTTTGTTATACTCGATCAGGGGACTTTGTTATACTCGATCAGTGGACTTTGTTTTACTCGACCAGGGGACTTTGTTATACTCGATCAGAGGACTTTGTTATACTCGATCAAGGGAATTTGGTATACTCGATCAGGTGACTTTGTAATACTCGTTCAGAGTACTTTGTTGTACTCAATCGGGGGACTTTGTTTTACTCGTTCAGGGGGCTTTGTTATATTCGATCAGGGGACTTTGTTATACTCGACCAGGGGACTTTGTTTTACTCGATCAGGGGACTTTGATATACTCGACCAGGGGACTTTCTTATACTCGACCAGGAGCCTTTTTGTTATACTCGATCAAGGGCCTTTTGTATACTCGATCAGGGGACTTTGTTATTCTCGATCAGGGGACTTTGTTATACTCGATCAGGGGGCTTTTGCTATACTCGATCAGGGGACTTTGTTATACTCGATCAGAGGTCTTTGTTATACTCGATCAGGGGATTTTGTTATACTCGACCAGGGGACTTTGTTATGCTCGACCAGGGTGCCTTTGTTATCCTCGATCATTGGAATTTGTTATACTCGATGAGGGGAATTTGTTATACTCAATCAAGGGACTTTTTATATTTGATCATGGGGCTTTGTTATACTCGATCAAGGGGGCTTTGTTATACTCGATAAGGTTACTTCGTTATACTCGACCAGGGGACTTTGTTATACTCGATCAGGGTGCCTTTGTTATGCTCGATCAGGGGACTTTGTTATACTCGATCAGGGGACTTTGTTATACTCAATCAGGGACTTTATTTTTCTCGATCAGGGGGCTTTGTTATACTCGATCATTGGACTTTGTTATACTCGACCAGGTGACTTTGTTTTACTCGATCAGGAGACTTTGTTATACTCGACCAGGGGACATTGTTATGCTCGACCAGGAGCCTTTTTGTTATACTCGATCAAGGGACTTTTTTATACTGGATCAGGGGACTTTGTTATACTCGATCAGGGGACTTTGTTATATGCGACCAGGGGACTTTGTTTCTCTCGATCAGGGGACTTTGTTATACTCGACCAGGGGACTTTGTTATGCTCGACCAAAGGCCTTTGTTTTGCTCGATCCGGGGCTTTGTTATACTCGATCAGGGGACTTTGTTATACTCGATCAGGGGCCTTTGTTATACTTGATATGGGGACTTTGTTATGCTCGACGAGGAGCCTTTTTGTTATACTCGATAAGGGGACTTTGTTTTACTCGACCAGGGGACTTTGTTATACTCGATCAGAGTACTTTGTTATACGCAATGAGGGGACTTTGTTTTTCTCGATGAGGGGGCTTTGTTATACACGATCAGGGGACTTTGTTATACTCGACCAGGGGACTTTGTTTCTCTCTATCAGGGGACTTTGTTATACTCGACCAG
>NW_024744226.1:7500-15120 GCF_018991925.1 Homarus americanus | reverse complement strand
TCCAATACTCTGTGTTTGTTTGGGTTGTGTGTATGTGTTTGTTTTGGGTTGTGTTTGTTTGGGTTGTGTGTATGTGTTTGTTTGGGTTGTGTGTATGTGTTTGTTTGGGTTGTGTGTATGTGTTTGTTTTGGGTTGTGTTTGTTTGGGTTGTGTGTATGTGTTTGTTTTGGGTTGTGTGTATGTGTTTGTTTTGGATTTGTGTGTATGTGTTTGTTTGGGTTGTGTTTGTTTTTTGGGTTGTGTGTATGTGTTTGTTTTGGTTGTGTTTGTTTTGGGTTGTGTGTATGTGTTTGTTTTTGGGTTGTGTGTATATGTTTGTTTGAGTTTGTGTTTGTTTGAGTTTGTGTTTGTTTGGGTTGTGTGTGTGTGTGTGTGTGTGTGTGTGTGTGTGTGTTTGGGTGGCTCTGTACCTGTGTGTGTGTTTTGTATGTTTATGTTTGTGTGTGTATGTTTTTTTGTCTGTATGTATACATATGTGTGTATATATAATACTGTATGTTTGTGTGTACCCTTACATACATAACCTAACTAAACGTTCTGCTGTTACGTATAAAATTCATGCTCGGGCTGTACCATATTACTCAGCCTTAAAGCTACCTTCTCGTTATTCTCTTATTCTGTCCTCTGATGGTGTTTCCCCGTTGAGTGTTGGAGGCCACTGGGGCTGTCCGACCATAACAGATGATTAATATTCTCTCCAAGGTACAGGCGGTCTTAGTGTTTTGGTCGCTGGTAGGGAGAAAGCGCTACATGAGGTACATCTAACATATATATATACATACGCATTCTCTCTCTCTCTCCCTCTCCCCCCCTCTCTCTCTCTCCCCCCTCTCTCTCTCTCTCTCTCCAAACACCCCCTTACCACTAATGGTTGATTCTTTGCTAATACCGTATAAAAGAATATTCAACATAGCCTCAAATAAAACTACGACTCTACCTTGACGAATAATTTGACCTGGTTTTTAGTTCTGGGATAAAATAAACACAGTAATTATGAATCACTTACCTGAATTAATTGTTTTTTTTGTGGCGTAAAATTCATCTTTGTTTTATTATTATTATTATTTTTAATGTTTTGTTTTTTTAATGTTATGTCTCATTTGTATCCTTGACCCCTTTACAACGATGATTTAACCTTTCGTTTCTTTACAACGATGATTTAACCCTTTACAACGATGATTTAACCCTTTACAACGATGATTTAACGCTTTACAACGATGATTTAACCCTTCAACGATAGTTTAACCCTTTACAACGATGACTGCGCTACAACGATGGTTGCTTGCTTTACAGCGATGATTTAACGCTTTACAACGATGACAACGCTACAACGATGACTTAACCCCTTTGCTACGATGCTAACCCTTTTACAACGATGACTCCCTTTGCTACGATAACCAACCCTTTGCTACGATAACTTAACCCTTTACAGCGTGAAACCCTTTGCTGCGATAGCAACGCTGCTACGATAACAACGCGCACAACGATGACAACCCTTTGCTACGATAACAACGCTTTACTACGATAACTTAACCCCTTTTACAACGGTAACCGCCTTTGCTGCGATAACTTAACCCCGCTGCTACGATAACCTTGCTTTTACAACGATGACGACCCTTTGCTGCGATAAGCAACCCTTTGCTGCGATAATAACCCTTTACAGCGATGACTTGGCCCTTTGCTACGATAACTTAGCCCCTTTTACAACATTGAACCTTTACAACGATGACTGACCCTTTGCTACGATAACAACCTTTGCTGCGATAACAACCCTCACAACGATGACTGACCCCTTTGCTACGATAACCTTGCTGCGATAGCAACCCCTTTGCAACGATGACGACCCCTTGCTGCGATAACCAAGCGTGCTGTGGCAACCCCTTTACAACGATGACTACCCCTTTGCTGCGATAATAACGCTGCTACGATAACAACCCTTTTACAACGATAACCAACGCTGCTACGATAACAACGCTGCTGCGAAGCAACCCTTTGCTACGATGACTTAACCTTTTACAGCGATGACAACCCTTTGCTACGATGACAACCCCTTTTACACGTGAAGCCCGCTGCTCGATAACCAACGCTGCTGCGATAACCCCTTTGCAGCGATAACTTAACCCCTTTTACAACGATGACACGCTGCTGCGATAACCAACGCTTTGCTACGATAACTTAACCCTTTACAGCGATAACTTAACGCTTTGCTACGATTTGCATGCTTAACCTTTACAGCGATAACTTAACCCCTTTGCTACGATAGCAACGCTTGCAACGATAACCTTTACACAGCGATAACTTAACCTTTGCTACGATAACTTAACCCTTTGCTGCGATAACTTAACCCTTTGCAGCGATAACCTTTAGCGATGTAACGCTTTGCTGCGATAACAACGCTTTGCGGCGATAGCAACCCTTTTACAGCGATAACTTAACCCTTTGCTGCGATAATCGCTTTGCTGCGATGAAACCTTTTACAGCGATGACAACCTTTGCTACGTGCCCTTTGCTTGTAACCTAAGCAGGTGACCCCCTTTGCTACGATGGCAGCCCTTTGCTACGATGTGGCAGCACACAGCGATGACAACGCTGCTGCATTATTGGCCTTTTACAACGATGACAACCGCTCTGCGATAACCAACCCCTTTACAGCGATGACTTAACCACTTTGCTGCGATGACAACGCTTTGCTGCGATAACCTTTGCTACGATGAGCTCGGCCCGCGCACGATAACCAACGCTGCTGATGACGCAGCCCCTTTACAGCGATAACAGCCCTTTGCTGCGATGGTAGCCTTTGCAACGATGTAGCCTTTGCTACGATGACAACCTTTGCTACGATGACAGCCTTTACGGCGATGACAACCCTTTTGACGATGAGCTTCTTAGCCCGCTGCGATAACCAGCCTTTACCGGCGTGACCCATTGCTGCTGCGATAACCTTTGCTGCGATGGCAGCCCTTTACGGCGGTGACGCCACTTTGCTGATGACGGGCGCACAGCGATGACCGCGCGCGCGTTAACGCTTTGCTGCGATAACCCTTTTTACAGCGATGACGCCCTGCTGATAACCAACGCTGGCGATGGCTTAACCCCATCACAGCGATGGCTTAACCACTTTGCTGCGATGACAGCGCGCTGCGATGAGCGGCGCTGCTGCGATAACCATCCTTTTGCAGCGATGACAACCTTTGCTGCGATGACAACCCCTTTACCTGCGATGACAACGCTTTCGCAAGCTGATGACGCCGCTGCTGCGATGAAACCGCACTTTTGCGATGGCAACCCTTGCTGCGATAGCTTACAACCCCTTTGCTCGGTAACGCTGCTTACGATAACTTCCGCACGCAACGATGGCTTAACCACTGCTGGTGGTTTCTTGCCTGGATGACAACCCCTTTGCTACGATGACAACTCGGCATTTTGACGATAACCAACCTTCACTAGGATGACAAACACCTTAACTACAATGACTGAACCAATTTGGTACGATGGTTGCTCTTGAATACGAGTTAACCCCGTGAAACGTTTATAGTCATCGTACTCGAGTTTAATTCACCCCTCTGGAGGTTTAATTCACACTTGCACACACTCGGGTTTGTTCACCACTCGGGGTTTAATTGCACCACTCGGTGGTACTCGGGTTTAATTCACCACACTCGGTTTAATTGCTGGTTTAATTCACCGCCATTCCGGGTTTGTTCCTCGGTTTAATTCCTTGCTCGGGAGGTTGTTCAACCACTCGGGAGGTTTGTTCAACACTCAACCACTCGGGAGGTTTAATTCTGCCACTCGGGTTTAATTCACCACACTCGGGATAATTCACCCTCGGGTTTAATTCACTCGGGAGGTTTAATTCAACCACTCGGGAGGTTTTAGTCACCTCGGGGTTTAATTCACCACCCTCGTGGAGTTTTATAAGTACAAATAAAAATATATCCAAGTTATTAATTACAGTATCTGGGCTCGTGCCAGTGTCCTCAGGTAAACCAATAACAATTATCTTCATTAGAGTCTTATGATAAGACTCCTGTGATGGCTTCTTTCTTGAATAACATGGTCAAGATATGCAAAAGATTGAGTCATAATACCAAGGGGTCAAGTCATCGGACTCAGTGAGTCAATTCATCACCAAGGGTTGAGTCATCGTACTAAGGGTCGAGTCATCGTACTCTGGCAAGTGTCATCGTACTTAGGGGTTATGTCATCGTACTCAAAGGGTTAAGTCGTCGTAGTAGGGGTTAAATTATCATAATCAAGGAATTAAAGATGTTACAATTTTCTAATCCGGTTTTTTTCCAAATGTTGCAGTTATCGATTTTCAGTAGTAACGTTTTTAGTATGGTTGCATTATAAGGTGTCACCTAGGGTTGGGGTGTTTTAAGGTGACTAAAGAGGCCGATACGGGACCGGTTGAGTCGATCAGATGTTGCACATATGGGGGCTACATCTATGGTGGAGGGGGCGTGCAGCCTTCTGCATTGGCGCTTGTCTGTTTTACATTAGTCAGGCTAACTCGAAAGTATTGACATCATCTTGTGGAGCTCTCTGCGTTACGGTGTGGATTAATGTCTCCCAGGTGAGGGGTCGATTTGGCACTTTTTCAGATTTGTCATAAGACTATCTCATACAGTACTTTTCAGTTGCCTGCATGAGCATTGCGTTTACTATTCGTAAGGTGACTGTAAAGGTGGTTGCTTGCCAGTCTACCATCTTCCATGCGGGTAACATGGCCAGTCCAGCATAGTTATTCATGAATAATGGTAGCCTCTGATGTTTCTACATTTGGTGTCAGCAAGAATACTGCATTTGTTATCTTGTCTTCCTAGCGAACTCGGAGGATGGAACGTAGACTACATTGGTGAGCAAGTGCCTTGATGTGCCTCCTGTATGTGACCCATGTCTCGCTGCCATATGGCAGGGTGGGAGGCATTGCTCGATATACGTGTAACTTTGTAGATAATCAACTCCCTACAGCAGAAGGAACGGTTTTGAGTCTGCCGTGCTTCAGATGCACATCTGACGATTCTGGAATCTCTTCATCGATGTCCGGTTGGTGGACAGGTGGGCCGAGATACCGAAAGTGGGTAACATTAGAGAGGGTAGTACCGTTGCTGGGTGAATGGTGGAGGTGTGGCTGAACCAGGGTAGGCTGTAAGAGAATCTGGAGTCTTACGCATCTGCGTAGGTGTTCAGGCTCTCTGTAGGTCGCGTTCAATGTGAGCGACAAGGTGAGATCATCTGTATACTGAAGCTCAATAATGGAAGCTACCAACACCTTTGTTCCTGCCTGGAGTCGTCTTTATGTTGAAAGACCTCATCCGGTACTCGATGTCCACCCTGCCGGCAAATTGGCACTGGCACGAGAAGGAAGCAGTCAAGAAAATGAAAAGAATTGGTGCTAGTACACACCTTGTTTAACCTCCGTTTGATGAAAGAACTCTGACTGGGTTCCATTGTAAGACACTGCGGTTCATGCCATCGTGGGAGTTGCTCTCACAATGGCGATAAATTTTGTGGAAGCCAAAACGGCTGAGGGTCGAAGGCCTTGTTAGGTTGATGAAAGCCATGTAGTCACGATGCTGTTTGCACTTTTCCTGCATCTGATGGGCAGCAAAGATCATGTCAGTGGCGCCACGTGATGATCTTAAGCCACATTGAGATTCTGGGAGAAGTTTTTCGCCTCAGGAAGAAGTCTGTTTAGGAGGACTCAGGGATAATCTTGCCAGCTACGGACAGCAGCGAGGTCCCTCGTTGGTGCCACAGTCTGACTGGTCTCCCTTGTTCTATAAATATTGACGATGGAGGCGTCTTTAAGAGCTGGGGTATTTTTCTCCTTTCCCATATATTCTCCAGAGAGAGTGGAGACGAATGGTAAGCAGAGTTCTCCTGCTTTATACACCCTCGGCTGGGATTCCATCGGGCCCTGAGGCTTTGTTATTTTCATCTGTTTGATGGCAGGAGCTACTGCACCTCATCCAGAGATGGAGGATAGCTGAGGGGTCAGCTCTGGATACTGACGGGCCTGCTGGGTAGTCAGACATCCACATCGGTGTTTGCTGAGCAGTGAATGGTAGGTTTTTCTAGGATTGAAGGATTTTATCGTCTTTTAATTATGGAGTTACTATCGGATGAGCGGAGGGCACCACGAGTGATTGGCCCACAAAAATGTTTGAGTGGAATTGAAAAATTCGTGCATCTTGTGCCGATCTGCAAATGTTTGTGTTTCACATGTTTTCTTAACCCAGTCATTTTAACTTGCGTTTCCTGCTGGGCCGCCGCTTTCTTCTTGTGAACGTTATCAACTTTGGTCTGAGACCGATGGTTGGTTCTGCCAGTCAGTTAAAGCAGCACGTTTACCATGGACGAGTACATTGATTGCCGGGTCATTTTCACGAGTCCAGGTGGTATTTTTTTCGATCTGCCGAGGGTTGGGTTGTTTGTTGTCGGTTGTTTATCAGCCCATGTTCGAGCTGTTTTCTGAAAATGTGCTACCGCTGATCCTCCAGACGCTTAGTGTTAAAACCTCTTCTGAGGCTTTCTGCCTTTCGCCGCTTTGGGCGACGGTTCGAGCTTACCTGACGAGCCGATAATTGGTGTCGCAGTGGTCTGAGCTACGCATGGCATGGGTGATGTGACATCTCGGCGATCTCTCTTGACAATGATGTAGTCAATGAGATGCCAGTGTTTGATTTCAGGGTGTTGCCATGAACATTTTTAAACTTGTCGGCCTGCCTAAACAAGGTATTGGTGATAGTGAAGTTGTGCAGCACTACTTGTGAGGAAGATAAAGCCGTTGGGATTGTACTGTATTAGTCCATTCCCTATGGTTCCTCGCAATAATGTCAGCATCTCTGCCAATCTGCAATGAAGTCACCAGAACACAACCTTATCTTCTCTGGGATAGAGGTTAGCACTCTGTCGAGGTTGGCGTAAAGGCCTGATGTCATCCTTCGTATCCAGAGTTGGGGCGTATGCACTCATGAAAAAGGCATACATGAATGATCAGTGACTCGGAGCGTCATGAGGCGCTCGTTGATCTCAATAGGCATTTCAGTTGTCTGTAGGATTTGGGCGGATGGCAAAGCCAACTCCACAAATGCGGTTTCTCTCTGCAGCAGGCTTACCTCCTTCCAGAATAGGCTGCATAACCAGACTTCCGTTCTTGTGGGTTGATCCTCGTCTGGGGAGCCGGTCTCCACTGATGGCTGCTGTGTCGATGTTATACCTAGCCAGCTGTTTTGCCACAAGGAGTCTATCTTTCAAGACGCTCATTTTGTGCCTGTATCCAGAAGGTCCTGATATTCCAAGCAGCGACCATAAGAGGTTGTACAGTTTGATTTTCTTGGATACGTGATTTTGACCGCATATGGATGACCTTACTGCGTCTGTTTCTCAGTTAGGATGTTTTTTAGGCAGGCTATATTTAGGGCACATTTTCAGCCCCTCCCCATGTGGGGTGAGCAGAGTGGCTCGCAAGGGCTGCTCAGTCGCACAGACAGGATCAGATTGCACTGCTGCCGAGATCCCAGTACATAAATGACCATCTTATCTGTGCTGTCCATGTGTTGAGTTGTGAGTAGAGACTCCGGGCAGTCATCTCTGCCTGTCCCTGTCGC
>NW_024744226.1:0-2500 GCF_018991925.1 Homarus americanus | reverse complement strand
GCAACATCAAAACAATGACATTATATCCTCTTACTAGTGAATCGAGTACTACTGTATGTTTCCTGAAACCCTCCCTCCTCCTGGTGTTGTTATAAATTCTTGAGTGTGTGATGTGCTACGAATCAGTCCCCAGGAATGTGTGCTTTTTACGGATGGGTTGATTTGGATATTTCCATTGAAAACAATTTACTCTCCTGTGGGATTAAATATGCTATAGGATTTTTTTTTCATATTGACATTTTGTTATGAATATATAAGGCGTTTATTGTAAGGCGTTTTAAGATGCACGGAATGGCTTACCCAGACTGTCATTAAAATTCGACATTAAAAATGCGTCTTGGGAATAACTATTGTTGACAACACTGTCTCCAGAAAACAATAAATTAGAGAACTGTTATTGACATTGACGGAAAAAATATATATAAAATTATGGAAAGACAAAAGGAAAAAATCCATCAAGGCTGGATCAATAAATATAATTAATGAATCGGTCTGTTGAAGGTAATTTCTCCTGACATCATCTTCTCGAGGCTAGGTTCACGTAGCAAGAAATACGAAGAATTCTTGTTTGTTTAAGTCTTAATTTTTTAATTCTACAGAACTTTAATCAACTTGTTCATCTTTTATTTAAATTATTCATGAATAATGATATTAATATTTGAATCATCTTTAGAGTAATTATCAACATTGTTACACTTGTGTCACCTTCAACGGCTAATTGAAACCTGACAGCGCCCACTTAAAAAGGAGGAGTTTCAATCCTGGTTTCAACTTCTTGTGTTTTAGGTCCCATTCAATATACCACCGCATATGGAATTATTTTTTTATTATATCATTTAATATTACTTATGCCCTCAACCCTTCAATAATAATAATACAAAATATTTCCATAAGCGGCCATGATCCGTGTATTTTCAGTGGAAAAATCCATTACAGAATAGCTAAAACACTTTAGGTAATCCTTGCATCTGAAAACGCCTTTACACTAACCGCCTATCGTTAGGATTTAGTAAGAGAAATTAGAACAGTTGAAATTTGTTTTTTAGGTCATGCTTGGAATGATGTGATATTGTGTTGACGTCTTGGTATAAATACATTGAATTTAGTGAGATGTATATGGATGTGGTTAGTTTTGTTTTTTTGGTTTATGGAGTGGAATTTAGGTGTGTGTGAGAGATAGTTAGTGTGTGAGTGGAGTGTTAGTGTGTGTGTGTGAGAATTAGTGTGAGTGTTTGAGTTATGTGATGTAGAGTTAGTGTGGGAGGAAGGGAGTGTGTGAGAATTGGTGTGAGTGTTTGATTGAGTGGTTAGAGTGAGTGAGTTAGTGTGTGAGGGTTAATGTGAGTGTTTGTGAGTGAGTTTATGAGTTAGTGTGTGTGTGTAGTTTTTATCGTTGTTTTATGAGGTTTGTTACTATTCTCCTCTGTTTATATCCTCATTGTAGTGTCTGAATCTGTGCTTACACCACACCCCTGGCTACTTTCTAGTTATACCCTGGTTACACTCTGGCTCTTCTAGTTACACTGTTGTACACTGCGACAATTTTACTTTTTAGGGCCAATCTGAGTCACCCTACCAATTTGGGTCTGTTAGAGACTTTGTATGATGTTAGGTTGTTAGGAGGTAGACTTAAATAGGTTGGTTAGTTGGTTAGGTTAGTTTTGTTTAGGAAAAGATGTAAGTTTATGACTAGTTTTGGTTAGGTTAGTTATAGGTTGATAAATTGCAATCTGGGTTAGTCACATTCACGAAAAGAAGACGTGAAGATTCTCCTTCATTCCCAATTCTCTCTCTCTCTCTCTATAATAATGTTAGTTCTTGGCTCTCTTCCATCCTGGGGCCCTGTCATTGCATTCTCCTCTCTTCTGTGTTTCCTTCTGGCCTCCTCTTCTATCACCTTCCATCAACTCCTTGTCGTTCTTCTCACTCCCATCTCTCTACTATTCATCGTCCATTCTTCCATTTTTTCTTCGTTTCTCTATATTTTTTTTAACGTTATGTTTTTTCCATCATGATCACTTTACTCTTTTCTATTCTTTGTTATTATTCTCTGTTTATTGTCATGTGTTCTGTCTTTTCTTTCGTTTGTGTTAGGTTTTTCTTTATTATCAGAATTTGGTTTTTTTTTATTTGTTGGGTCTGTGTCGTTGTGGGCTGCCTGTGGTAGTGGTGGGACCTGTGGTGTTGGGTGGGCATGCTCGCCCTGCAGCGAGCGGGACCTGGTTCATCCTCGCAGGGTGAAACTATGGGCAAGTTTTCTTTACGCTATCGCGGCTTCGTCTATCCAACAGTACTGGATGTTAATCAATTTGCGGATCGTTCTGGGGTAATGGTTGCCAGCAGTTGGTGAGCTGTCCAACGCAGATCGCCCCTGACACTGCAGTGGTCTCTGCCGCTGTCCGTTACAGAGGGGCAACCACTATTATTAGTGGTGGTAACTGTCAGCCACTTTAACTCTATCTGTGTTGTAATAATAGTGTAACTGAACGAAGCATATTGT